>NW_026898087.1:0-43590 GCF_033153095.1 Gastrolobium bilobum
ACTTGTTGGAAGTTGATTGGATCATCTTCCTTCAAGTTTAAAATATTTTCATGCTCTTGAAGAAACACAATATAATCATCCGGAATTGCATTTCTCCTTTCTCTAGTGGATCTCCTTAATGACACTTCTTGAGTTTGTTGAGTTTGTTCTATAGGTGGCATAGGGGGTGTTTCATTATTGTCTTGACCCAAAGCAATGTCAGGGACCAAAGCCTGTTCCATAACAATGTCATGAACAGGGACCTGATCATTAATTGCTTGTTCCGTAATTTCATCTTGTATGATGACAATATTAGGAAGAGAAATATAATTTTCTTCCTTATCAAAGACAACATCCCTTATTTTATCTTCCCCCCCCCCCCCCAAACTCAACATCCTCAAGGAATCTAGCATTTCCCGTTTCAAAAAAGGATCTTGTAGTGGGATTATAAAACTTAAAGCCCCGAGAGTGTTCAGCATATCCAACAAAATAGCAGTTGATTGTTCTTGAGTCCAACTTTCTTTCATTTGGCCTATAAGGCCTTGCTTCTGCTGGACAACCCCAAATGTGTAAATGCCTTATGTTAGGTTTCTTTCCATTTCATAGCTCATAAGAGGTTTTTGTCACTGCTTTGCTAGGAACCCTATTAAGGATATAAACTGCAGTCTTTAGTGCTTCTCCCCAAAGTGATTCTGGAAATGAAGAATGACTAAGCATACTCCTCACCATGTCTTTAAGAGTCCGGTTTCGCCTTTCTGCAACACCATTCATGCTAGGTTTACCTGGCATTGTGTATTGCGGGACGATTCAACACTCCTTTAGGAAGATCGCAAAGGGCCCTGGACGTTGTTCACCTGATCCATCAGATCTACCATAGTGTTCACCACCACGATCAGATCTAATGCCCTTAATATTCTTGCCTAACTAAAGTTCAACTTCAACTTTAAATTCTTTGAACACATCCAATGATTGTGACTTCTCTCTAATCAAATATAGGTATCCAAATCTTGAATAGTCGTCTATGAATGTGATAAAGTATTGTTGACCATTCCAAAAGGCTATAGGAAATGGTCCTCAAACATCCGTATGAATCAATTCTAAGACGTCTGAAGCTCTGTTGGAACCTATTTTCCTTATGTTTGTCTGTTTCCCCTTTATGCATTCAATGCACACCTCAAAATCATCCAGATCAAGGGGTTCAAGAATTCCATCAGTCACAAGCCTCTGAATTCTCTGTTTAGAGATATGACCTAAACGCTTGTGCCACAGAACCAGTACCAACAAACTAAAGTGAGAGTCATACCCTTCTTTTCGTGCCATGCCTTGTATTTGGAACACTCTTTCTTCATGTGTCCAGATTTCTTACAAAAAATAAATAGGTGAATTACTGGTCCTGCTTCTTTTGCTTCTTTGGCAAAGCATCCGCATTATCCTTAGCTCTCTTTCTTTCTTTTCTTGAGAGGTTGATGCCAAGTGAGCACTATCAGTCTTCTCTCGCTGTAACCTCTCTTCTTCTTGCACACAGTGAGAAATGAGCTCATTAAGAGTCCATTTTTCCTTTTGAGTGTTATAACTCACCACAAATTGACCGTATTGTGCAGGAAGAGAGATAATAACTAAGTACATGAGCAACTCAGAAGGCAGCTCTAACTTTAATGCCTTTAGTTTTACAGCAATATTAGACATTTCCATAATGTACTCCCTTATGTTTCCCTTTCCTTTATACCTCATGTTTATGAGTTTGGACAAGGTTTGACTAATTTCATCCTTTTCATTTCGAGCAAAGTATTGCTCAAGTTCCTTCAGAAACAACTTGGCATCAGTAGTCTCAACAATCGAGCCCCCTAAACGCCTTCGGAATGAAACATTTCATGATCATCAGACACATGCGATTTGAGCATTCCCACTTCTCAATTTTATCCATGTTCAAATTTTCCTGAGTGGAAGTGGATTTCTCAGTCCTTAGTGCATTGTCGAGATCCATGCAGCCGAGAACAATTTTCACATTCTCTTTCCACAGCTTGAAATTTGCCCTATTAAGCATTGGAAGCATATTCATTTGAGCAACATAATTGGCAGCGGTAGCAGAAACTATACAGAGAACAAAAAAGATAACATACTAATAACATGTCATGTCATATATATACATACACGACGATATAGACAAATAATCCAAAGTAAAATGAGTTTATTATAAGATACCTAGCACAACATTAATATTTAGTCTGTAGACAAAAATATCAACTTGTAAGTGGTACTCTTAATGTAGTAATCAAACATTGACAATAAGTCATGTCAATTCATAGTCTTCCTGTGGGCCGACTATAAATTACATGGAGAATTCTTGATAATTGTCACATATTTATTACCACAGGTATGTTTGTTACTTGGCCAAATAATAACCTTCCTGTGGGCCGATCACTATCCGCATAAGCAATAAACACACACATGATCACACAACATATGTTATTTGGCCAAACAATAACCTTCCTATGGGCCGATTATTATTTACATAAATAAAATATATTTATATGACCAACCTATTTGAAATCAAATTAACCTTTATAAATTTGGCCACTGTGACGGCTAATAAATCTATCATATTCAATTTCAAATAGAAACCTTTAGGGATAATAAATAAATTTAAAAATAATAATAATAATAAATATAAAAAATATTTATTATCAATTTTAATGTATTTTCATACATACTGTTTTCATCACAAAATAAATAACGACACTGATATTAACAGTTATGAGACATTAGTTTACGAATTGCAAAATATAATCAACTTTAAGAATATATAATGCAACGGAAAAATTGCAAAAATATACCAACAATTTACAATTATATTGTAATCAAATATTGTAACAGTACAACCTAGATAACTTACTATATGTGTACTGTGTACAACCTATTATATTGTAATCAAACATATATATATATATATATATATATATATATATATATATATATATATATATATATATATATATAAATAATTTGAATGCCAATATATAACTTACATGTGGAATATCCATTCGAATGCCAATATATAACAATTCGAATCGCTAACAAATTGCAACAATTTGAACGGCAATCCAGACGGTGATTTGTAATTCACGAAAATCAAGATAACAAGTGTATAGAATGAAAACAGGTATATATACTGTTCACGAAAAAGGATCGGTTGCAATTGTATTCTGATTGCAATACGGATCAAAGACGGAACGCAGATAATTTACAGATTTAAAAAAAAAAAATCGCAATTGATTATGGGTCTTATAATCATATAAACCAGTATCTCTATTTAAAGCCATATATAAGGATCAAATCAAAACTTAATTCCTTCATGATTCAATATGATTATGGCTCTGATACCAATTGTTGGAATTTTTAATTTTTCTAAACCTTATGGTGATAACTATCACCTACAAGGCCAAGATCCATCATACCAAATCATAAAAAAATAAGAACATAAAGGTGGAGGCCTACCTGTCTCCATTGCAGCGGAATAACTTTGATCTTGTCTGTTGGGGTTTGTAGTCTTCCTCGATCAAATCACCCTAAAACCGAATTCTTTAGTATGTCGTATCTCTCTTGATGGGAAAGAGAAACTAGGGTTGGTATTTGACGTCTTGAGGATCATAACCCTTATAGTGTTTTTATCTTTATTATTGGGTCAATAAGCTCTCATTATATCTAGTTGACCCAACACTGATATCCACTCATTCAACCATACTCACTTAGGAATCTATTTGGGAATATTTAACTGATCACTTTAATTTACCCAATATATATAAATAGCACAATATAATTATTAATATAATATGTGACCCACAATGATTATTAGAAAATATAATTTCCTAACAACTTGAGATCTGTTTGATCCTAATTATTTTAAGTTGGCTATGAAAGTAGAATCAAAATTCAAATTATATTTTCACCTATTAGCCTGCGAATGAACTACAACCATTAATACATTTAGGGAGTGTTTGGTAGGATTTTTGGAAAATTAAATTTTTTTAAATTTTTAATTTTTAAATATTATCGTAAATTGAATATTTTTATCATATTTTTGAAAATCAAAATTTTCAAATAAAAAAAAAAAAAAATTTCCTCTATCAAACGCCCCTTAAACTTAATAGAAATATAATCTATCACAGTTCGCTTCTTTTCGTCGTATATATTTCTTGAGGAAAATTTGAAGAGTTTTTAAAATCTAATTATATCTTGATCCATTATTATATGGCTCTGCCTTAATGTGAATTTTGAATTTCTCGTTTCTTAATATAATTACATGTACACTATTTGCTTGACTGGGCCAGGTCAAAAGCAGCCACTAAAGACCCAAGGTATGAATTTTGAAAACGCTATCTAGCCTCATGTTCTCCTTGCTCCTTAAGCAAATGGACTAACCTGGTAACTTCCTTTTTCTTGTCAAAAGGCTATAAATAGAGCAGGTTATCTCAACCTCATCAATTCACACCTGTAACCATTACATCTAAATCATTTCACCTTTGCGCGCTCACAAACACAATCCCCACTTCAAGAAAAATAAGGGAAGGTGACAAACACCAATGGCTCTGATTTCAGCCTTCTTCAATTGCTTTGCACCCTCTTCATCTTCATCAGCTCAAGTCTCTGATTATGCTGAAGGATCTCAATTGAAATCTCCTTCTTCAGAGAAATCAAAGAGCAAACCAAAATCAAAGGGTGCTCCTGTTGTGCTATCTTATTTCCCCGTCAACTATTATCCCTCGCGTTTGTAATGGGGACCAAGTATTCTAAGCTCACAACAGTTCACACAAAGGTTCCCGTTATTAACCAAAAAAAGGGGTGCCTTTGGTGCCGGCCTTTTAGCTTTTTCTGGGTGCTTGGTTTACTTTACGTAGTTCAATTTTAATGTATTATATTTGTCAAAAAAAGGTTTGACATTTTTATTTAATAATGTGTTTGACATGTGGTTTGATGAGTTTTGCAATTTATGTATTATCAAATTCATTAATTAATAGAACACCAGTGAATGATAAACTTATTAATATTTTTAAAACCTTTGCACAAATAGTAATTCCGGAAACCAAGCATGGACTGTGATCTTGATTTGTTCTACATACAATAAATACAGCGTATTGTATCAAGAATAATAACGCGTGCACTTTTTTTTCTATCAAGTGTAAAATATTTTAAATTTGTCTTACAAAATTTTATATATAGCAATGATATTTGCACTAAAGTAGGAAAAACATAAAAGTGGTTTAATTGTGTTTTAAAATTTTTGACTTTTTCTACAAAAGGAATCACAATTAAACTTTTTCTCAAATCTAAATATTTAGGGTTAAGTAGGTTCAATATTAAAAAAGGAGTTAGATGGTTGTCTTCAAGATAGCGCAAGGAGTTAGATGGTTATCTTTCCTTGATTTATATCCCCTCTTTTCGATCTGAATGGATTAGGAATCTCTAATTGGAGGTTACTATTTGTATCTTGAATCAGTATCTTCACAGATGTATTGTTAGGGGTCGCAGATCAGTGTGCACGAAAGAGAAACGACATAGCCAGAGTATGGCATGTGTGCATAGTGATAGCTAAGAGTAGCAGAGCGTAAAGTGTGTATCTGGTTGCCTTAATCCTTTATTTATAAATAGGTTACCTTGTAGAAGTAGAGTTCTAATCACCTTAGGAATGTTGGGAAGTCTTATCCTCTATCTCCTAATGAGGTGATAAGATTGTTACCCTTGTCTCTCTTAGTTGGTTCTTTGTTGTGGAGTTGTTGTGTAATGCCCAGCCGCTTCAAGAATCAATGATTGTCCCCTCAAACTAACACAACACTTTTCGGCGTGCTTTGTCCTCACTCAGACACTTCCTGGGTAAACTTTCCATGAGGTCATCCATCCCAGAATTGCTCCAAGTTAAGCATGCTTATCTATGGAGTTCTTCTATTCTGGGCTATCAAAAAGTAGATGCATCTTGTTATTCTAGGTAGTACCAATTAATTCTTATAAGCTATCCCTAATTGTAGAGTCCTATACATGTACGGTCTTTGGAATCCCTCTCTTTTGGGTGTGTATTATATTCATTCATATACCTCTCCACTGGAAGCCTGCCAGGAGCCGCTCCTTGCCCGTGCTTCCTTGCACCTGAGATCATTCTCCACCTCGTCAACCACCGGATGTTACATGCCCACCAGCATCAGCCTAGTTCGTGCTTAAACCACACTGTACTGGAAGAGAGGCCTTGTTCTGATACCACTTGTAACGTCCGACCATTTCAAGAATCAATGATTATCCCCGCAAACTAATACAAAAATTTTTAACGTGTTTTGTCCATCCCAGAATTACTTCAAGTTAAGCACGTTTAACTATGGAGTTCTTCCATTATGGGTTACCGAAAAGTAGATGCATTTGTTAGTCTAGGTAGTATAACAATTAATTCTTATAAGTTATCCCCAACTATAGAGTCCTATACATATACAGTTTTTGGAATCCCTCTCTTTCGAGTGTGTATTCGATTCATTTATGTGCCCCTCCGCTGGAAGCCTTTTAGGAGCCGCTCCTTGCCAGTGCCTCTTTGCACCGGCGATCACTTCCCGTCCTCGTCAGCCATCGAGATGTTACATGTTGAGATATGAGCCTGTAGGATAGGTCCATAACACCCTCTAAAGTAAATTTTTAACATGTGGCCAATGAAACTTCTTTAAATGGAGACACTTCTTTAACCACAAATTGTCCAGACCATTGGACAAGGACTTACCAATGGGGTCTTAAATATAGTCCGATAAGTCCACAAGGTGTAACAGCCTGTTGTACACCGGTATTGTTAACATTGATTATGATATTAAGCGCAGTTACACTCACAGTAATTCATTTATAAAAATGCGAGTAAACTTTTTCCTTTTTATTACGCGAGCATTTAAAACAATAATAAGGCGTAATAAATAAAAGTTGTGACTGTAACTGAAAATTAATTGCGGAATAATAATATAACATGCCTAGATATCATATAACACTTCTCTCAACTCACTAAAGGGTTCCCATAAATCCACTTAGCTTAAACCTCACTTTTTGGTTTTCTACCTATCTGAACATGGTTCGGTATTTTAATTACAGCAGATAAACCGCATGACACGCGCTTCTCATATTTTAGTATGTTGTTCTACACTTAATTATCTTTCTAACAAACTATCACAAGAGTCATAAAGTTCTCGTTTTCTTCGGATATCACCGTTTGAAGTTGGACATGCAAATCTGCCTGCCAACCTCAATCAGGGCTCCAAACAGTCCTCACTCTATCAACGATTCTGGAAAATCCACTTAACCAATTGCTCTCAAATTTTTATACAGTAAACTAGACACCTCAAGCTTCAATTTTTATACAGTAAGTGACTTGAGAGAAGTGTTTGAAGATATTTAGACTGTTTAACTAATTATTCCGCAAAGAGTTTTTAGTTACGGTCACAACTTTTATTTATTACGCGTTATTAGTGTTTTAAATGCTCGCGTAATAAAAAGAAAAAAGTTTACTCGTATTTTTATAAATGAATTGTTGTGATTATAGTTGCGCTTAATATCATAATCAATGTTAACAATACCGGTGTACAACGGGCTGTTACATCTAGCCCATGTGGGTTAGGGCCAAAAAGCCCACAGTGATATTGGCCCACATGGGCCACAAGCCCTATGGGTTAGGGTCAGCCGGTGGGCCTTTCAAAAATTTAATGTGTATATTTTTTGTTAAACAAAAAGCCCATACTTGATTTTTATTAAACTTTTTGTAATTTTTCAATCTCAAGCAACAACCTAAATCTTATAAAACAATCAGATACAAATGCTGGACAAAATGAAATAAATTTCCATAAAAATTTGGGCAGAAACAACTACTATTTATCATAATATTCACTATTGCTAAATCTTTTTTCTTTAGCTAGCAGATGGGGCTTTCACATGATTGGGATTAGATGAATCAACTAGTTTGATGAACTAACTATGACACAACTACTATTTATTATAATCTCGTGTGTGTAATTGTCCAATTTTGTTTAAGACTATACAGGGTTAGCTAATTATGAAGCGATTATTTAGCTCAATTTTACCTGGTTAGATCAAGCAACAATTCAAAAAGCCTAATGTTCAGTTAAATTAAACAGACACCACCAAAAGAGAAGGCAAAGAGATTATAATTGTGTGACATCTATGAAAAAGAATGTTCATATAACTTAACAAGCAGACCACAATAACCATCGATAAAATATACAAAAATTAAGTTAAGAATATAAAAACAGAAATTCATCATAAAGATAAGAGCATATTTGCTTAAAACTTCATTTCCAGACAACGGCCATTAATTTTTTGAAAGAAGTAATTTAATAATAAATAATTTTTACAAAATTAGTATAGTAATAATATAATATTTAAAGAACTAATTTTTTGAATTACTCTTAAAAAAACAATGAAACCAGGTCATATTTCGGAGCTCACCATTATCATTTATCAATAATCTCTAATTGCTTTATTAGTGTAATGATGTTGTTAAGTACCAATATTTTTTCATTTCCCAACCACTTTTACATGTTCTTTTCGGTGCTAGCCACTTTTACATGTTAACTAATAAAGGACATTTATTTTTTACTTTGCTTTCATCATCAAGCTGTACCTTTAACAATTAATTTGTTCATTATTTTGTATCATTAATTTGAAATATAGAATAAAATATTAATATATATATATATATATATATATATATATATATATATATATATTTTTAAATTAATTTAATTAACGGAATATATTATTTTAGTTTGTAATTATATATTACATACAATTATAGCGTAAAAAATATAGGTGTTTGAAAATTTTATTTTTAGAAAAATCTAAAAAAATGATTTAATTGATAGAAAATAATTTTATTGTTAATTTCCAAATATAACATTATTGCTAATGTTAATTGAAAAAATTTGAATATTGATTTAAATAAATTAAGAATCTTTTCCTGTTATTTTTAGCTTGATCCGCGGGCTGGCCCCATCCAACCCAAGGGATGAGAGGGCCATGTGGGGTTAGGGCCAATAACAACCCATCTTTGATAGGGCCAAAAATACATGGGGCTGAAAATGGGGTTGCATGGGCTGTCCCATGGGCCCATTTTGACAGGTCTAGGAAGGATGATGTAAAGTTAATATAATTTAGTTAGTGATGGTTTGAACCAAGTTTAAATAGGTTGTGTGACTAGGTAATGCATGTGACTTGGAAGCAAAATCATTAGATGTGCCTGGGTGTTGATTTCGGCCTAAAAGAGAAAATTTAGGAAAAATGATGTTTAGTTGTAATTTAATGAAGTTATGGACTTTAAATGGTAATGTCATGGGCTTAGGAAGTCATAGGAATATTAAAATAAAATTAACAACATAATATGTGTAAAATGGCCTTATAGCCGAAATGGTGTTTGTGGGGGGGGGGGGGAGTTTATTGTGTTGTATTTCAACTTGATTTACAAGTAAATTGATGATCCTATATGTGATCATTGTAGGTTGCCTCCCACGGATGTGATCCTTAAGGATTGAGTTTGGTGGATTGCCTTTGGTCCTTGACCAAAAGGATTTGGGTATGTACTTATCTCACATTTGCATGAATGCTTGAATGACCAAGTAAGTGGTCTTTATGGTACTAACGTATATGGGAATGACCTGTTGTGTAGGAATTTCTGGTTGGACTAAGTTACGGTGTAACTTGCATTGAAGCTACCTAGCTTGGGAGTTTCAAGAAGGTAATCTCTTGGTACTGGGGTTAATCCCCGTATGTGCTCCATTATGCCCATTGGGGTAGTAGTTGGAAGTTGTATGTCAATGATGTGATTATATCATACTCATACATATGTATATATATATTGGGTACATAGAGTGTACCGTATCTCTGGCCAGTAGATAGATTGCCGTATGGCGTTGCGGACTTCCACTGGATAGGTCTCCGTAGGGAGTTCTAGTTGGCCTGGGGTCGTGGAGATGTTACCCGTTGAGGAGCACTCTAGGAATGTCTCGGGTGTATCGGATGGGGCACCTTGAATGATGTTCCAGGAACACATTCTTAGATGAGAGCTCTTAAGCTATATGCCAGGGCCAATAGGCCGGATGTTGCATGGTTTTGGCTATGACCATTCCAGCTTCATCGTATGTTTTCTCTTTATACATCCCTACTTCTCTAAATCCCTTGCTATATCCCTTTGTTGTTATGATTTATTATTGTATTTACATCTGAGAGAGCCATTGGGCGGAGTGATCCTCCAGAACCTTTGGGTTACTGAAATATATACGTATATCTCACCCCGCGTTATGGGGCTATGTTTCAGGTGGCTGTAGCGAGACAGGAGCTATGGGCAAGAGGCCAATGGGTTGAGCTTGTGGAGTTGTAGTATTTAAAATTTTGGGCCACTTAGCATAGGCTAGACTTAGAACATGAACATTGTATATTGCATTAGTGCTTGTATCATGCCTTATTTGTTCGTTCTTCATTTTGGCTAAGTCTAGATTGACATATTTATTGTTGTATTTTGAGGTACCTTATTGTAGTTATATTTGACATTGGAAAATTGTAATGTAATGAATCATGGACCTTGTGTATTCATTTTGGCTAAGTCATGCCTTTTTAGTCCAATTACACCATTTTTATCACAGAATAATGCCTAATTATTCATTTCATTGGTTAGGGTATTATAGAAAACCTATGGCCCAGATGAAATGTATCCATCAACACATATATCCCACAAAATATGAACTCTGTGGCTAGAAAATTACTCTAAGCTCATACTTACTCTTTAAACCAAGAAACTAGGTTTCTAATCCAATGACACTTCCAATGGATCCTCCTCAATCAATGAGGCATTTTTCTCAACTCTATATTATAAACAACATGAGAACAAAAGGAAACAACCATCAAAATCCCTTCACAATCATCAATTTTGCAACACTATTTATCATAAAACCTAACTATGAAATCATCATATAAACATGAAATATGTTTGAGTTTACTCACAACCAATGTCTCTAGAATGATGAGGTGAAGATTCCCTAAGCTCAAAGGGATCAAAACACTCCTAAAACTCCACCAACACCAAATCTCTCAAAACTTAAAAAGCAAATAACTCCTTCTCTAAAATCCAATCAACTGGTTTTGTTCACAAAGAGACTCTATGCACTTTTCCTTCCAACATCAAAGTTTTTCATCAACTAGAGTAAAAGCTAGGTTTAAGGTGATTAGATATGGAGGATGGAGGCTTTGGGAGATGGTGCTCGAAGAAGATGAAGCTTAAGTGGCTAATTAATATACTTAAGTGCATTATGCTTTAATGTTGAGAAAGTCAACATTTCTTCCTTAGTTAATTACTCTAATGTCCTTTCTTCATATAATTATCTCTCTAGCCGTTACTTAATACTCTTAATTGTGTGACTTAACTCATAAATTTGTCTCTCATTAATTTATCTCAAAATTTTAGGTAATTGTTGCCATATTGCATTTTTACTGTAAACTTTCAGTAATTACACTTTTACACTGAAAAGAGAATTAAAACTCATTAACTAGACTTTTTATCTAATTAATCTCATATAATTATGCAAAATCCTAATTACTCATTATACAAATTTGGGTTATTATAATGAGAGAGAGGGAGAATGTGGAGATGAAGAAAGTATATGAACGGGAAAAAGGAAAATGAAATTGAGGATCTTTAGAAAAACATTCTAAGTTTAAGAGTATGTTAAATGGGAAGGCAAAGACTCGCATGTCCTTCATAAAATGAAGAGTAAGAATATGAAGAAAGAGCGCTTTAGTCTACTTATAATAAATGTGTTAGGAGAGTTTTAAATTTTTCTCTAAGACATCAGCTTACACTCAATTTATTCTCACACATAACTAAAATTATATATATATATATATATATATATATATATATATATATATATATATTGGGAAATATAAGTATTATGTAACATGAGATAATGAAACTTTCCGGCTAACTCAAAAAAGTGTGGCCCACTCAATTTTTTTTCCTTTTTCCTGTACAGTGGGAACATTATGTAATATGTAACAAGAGATACTGAAACTTTCCAGCTGACTCAAAAATGTGTGGGACCATTTTTTTTCCCTTTTCATGTACACTGAGACCTATAATGTTTGTGTGTCTATAACAGGAGATAATTTGTCTCTATATATGCTTCAATATATATAATTTTTGGAATTACACATAAATGTTCAAGAAGATGCTAATCTTGATAGCGTACAACCATTATGTAGATTTTTCCTAAACTGATGAGAATAATCACATAATATGGTAGTAATGAAGCATAAACCTTTATGAAAAAGGCTATATAAGAATTAAAAAAAACAAGTTGATGATGTTTGCAATTTTTGGAATAGAAAATAATAATGCTAATTATTCTTCTTTTTTCTTTTGTCAAACGAAACCTTCGTTTTCTACAAATCACTTAAAATAAAGAAATGTAACAAAACGTGTAGAGTTGGGTTCAAAACCAATCCAAGAAGAAAAAGTTTATTTTCAGTCATAGAGAACCGTAAATCTATACCGTATAGTATGCGCTCAGAGATATCTTCGAGATAGATATACTGATTGGCTTATAGCCAATATTTCAATCACCGCGCACTATCAATGGGCGTTAGCCAAGACGTGGGTGTGTGCACAATATTGGTAATAATAGTAAATAGGTCAAAAAGTGTGCACCTGGGGTCTTTAGCCTCTTATTTATAAGAATTACCTTCATAGGCTTTTGGGCCTTTGAGATCTCCCAGTTGATATGAAACCTGCCTTGATTGATCGGGATAGGAATCTTATCCGTTGATCCTCTCTAGATTATATGGATGTGATATCCCTATCCAATCTTACTAGTAATAGGGTTGTTAGGATATGGATCCAGTCCATAACAGTTTACCCCCAGTCCGGTAGTTTGAGCGTTCAGGCTACCAGACTGTAATATTTTTCTTACACCTTAGACACGTCTAGGTTCGTCCTTAATTGGCATCTGCTCGACATTCTTGAGTCGCTTTGTACGCATTTCTTTTGTGGGGGCTCTTTCTTTTTTGGTGTTGTAAAGTACATTGTTGAGTTTTTCCCGGCCTCTGTCTTCTTTGACGTGGCCATTTCAATTTCAACTTCTATCATGCTTTTATGACGCATCTTGCCATTTTTTTTGTTAAAGTTGCTTTAGCTCAACTTGTGTTCCCAAAGCTTTATCCTATATGAACTTGGATTGTCTTTTCGAGACTCTAATTTGTACTGCTTTCTGGGCTGCTTTATAGATTTAGGCTCGTTATGTGGCCTTTTGTCCCTTATTCCATTTGTTATTCGGTCTTCGTCTGTGATTCTGAGTGAGTAGAGTTATGTATCAGAATGCCAATTTATTTTGTACTTTACTCTTTACTTTTAGGGGCCTCTGAGCTCCTATTAAATTTGTAATTGATATTACCGGGTTTGTTCCCGGTCCTTTTTTGATTTGGTAGTTTGAATTCCCCTATCTTTCTCCTATTTACTGAGTTGGGTTCTTTCGCACCAAAATTAGCCCAGCATTATTGTCGCGATTGGAATAGCTTCCTTCGCCTGAAGACCTATGTTTGGAGAAGTGGTGTTTGCTTCTTTAATTTTGAGCTCAGCTTCTCTTGTCATGATTGTTTATCTTGACTTGGCTTCTTTATGGAAGAAGCATTATTGTTTGCAGTTACTCTTGTATTTGACTTGTTTTGTCGTAATCTTAAGCTTGCGAAGGCAATGATCGCCTCCTTGGCTTTGAGCTCGGCGACGTTTTTCATGGGTTTTTTTTATCTGAGCTTCACTTCTTTTGTTATGACTTTTTCATCTGAGCCCAACTTAGTTCGCCGTGGGTTTTTACTTTCAGCCCTGCTTCTTTCGCGGTTGATTTTTTATTTGAGCTCGGCCCATTGGGTTGCGAGCCTTATCACTTGACTTCGTTGCCAAAATCTTGAATAGGAGCCCGACATTGTAACACCTCGTGTATACTCGGTTTGTTAACATGTCATCGTATTATGCTACGCTTAATTAAAATTGCGGAATAACTTTTTCTTTTCAATTATGACGTCATTAATTATTAACCAAGTTGCTTACTTAGTTCTCTTTCAAAACATTGCCTGTATGTAATTGCAAATAAACAACAATTTAACTGAATAACCTCATAATATAAATAAGTGAGTATCTAAGTCGCAGATCTATAACACGTAATCCGGACAATATCCTGATACATTAAACAACTCAAATCTAAAATACCAAAGTCAACACAACGTGGCATGGACAATCCTCATGCTCACCAAATAAGGCAACAAAGCCCAACAAGAGTCTCAACTCAATAATCATAAACATGACAGAAAACAGTTACAGCATCCAAGGATAACATCATAATAGCATAAATCTAACTCAGCTCCGGCCTCCTGCCGCCTGAGGCATCAGCCCCCAAGTTACCTGAAATAAGCGCCTCAAACGTGGGGTGAGATCTCTAAACAGAAATCTTAATAAGGCAAGGGGTCCTCAAGGATTTTTCACCCCAAGCTCACTTACATGTGCAATATAAGTTCTTAAAACAATATACAATATCAATTCCAAAATCAGTGCAATGCAGCAGATAATCATGTCATGTGTGTTATAACTAATCTACTGGCCAGAGAAATGCAGGAATACGTCTATTACCCACACAGTACACACCCATGCCGTACCTGCCCATAGGATCACATCCCGTCTAGGCGAACACCACATAAATATCATAGGCATTTGCACTTAACAGCTCGATAGCATTTCAAATATCAAAGCATGAAAACACGTCATGCATATAACCATCCCCCCATGGGACATGGTGGAACCAACAATGGCTAAACTAAGGACACGAAAGCTTACCTTGCAAGCTAACTATCCAAGCCAAGAGTCCACACAAGCTCAAGGCCCACAAAAAACACAATCACAATCTGTTTATACAATAATTAATCATCAATAATCATTGCTCAAGATTACATTAAGCGATTAAGGCTTTCTTACTCATTTTAACTCATTTCATGTTGTTTCTACAGGAGGTATTCGAATACTCCACGAGTAGTATTCGAATACTCCAGCTCTCCAAAAAGTATTCAATTACTTTCACCAAAGTATTCGAATACCACAAGGTATTCGAATATCAACAGCCCCAAGTATCCGAATACCACAGTATCTGAATACCAAAAATCACTGTATTCGAATACTCTCCAGTATTCAAATATTTCTTCAAAGGTATCTGAATACTTTTCTTCCTAGAAAAGTATCCTAATACTTCTGCAAGGAGTATTCGACTACCAGAGTACAAGTATTCGAATACTACATGAAAAATATTCGAATACTTCTCCAACAGAAAGCAGAATTTCGAACAGACAGGTGCATAATCCCATTTTTAAGGGTCCAAATGTGATTGAGAGTCCAATGACTCCCTAAACTGATATTCAACAACATCTTAAGAACTCAGAAACGCATTCCTTTACTTAAATGATCCAAGTTTTACTTTTTAACCGAATAAACAAGTTTAAAACGTCAAAAACAAAAATCTATGATCATGGTATACCTCTAAGGCTCACAACTCCGAAAATGAGGAACACAAGGGTCCTCTACTCAGCACCACAAAACTGACTTTGTCAAACCACGAAAAAATAACACAAGCTTGGACCTTTCTACTCAAAGATGGCTCCTTGAAGCCTCCAATGGCATGAACAATGGCTCACAGCAAGGGGAACACCAACTCAGCCCACAAAACCACCACATGAAAGAGGCTAAGCTCAGCAAACATGGACCTTTCACCCACACAAGGCTTGCCCTCACAACACTCTACCAAAATGGTGAAGGAACAAAGAGCAAAGGAGGTCACTTTGGTGGAGTTCAAGAAGAAAATGGCTATGGAATGGTAGAGGAAAGGTGGCAACTGAAGAAGGTTCAGAATTTCCTCAAGTAGGCAGCCTCAACATGGCCTAGGGTTAAGAGCCCACTAGCATATATAGTCCACTTAAGTGTAATCACACAGTATTAACAAAAATAGCTACGCTTAGCATTTTATTCTCAGACTTAATATTCTGAACCTAGTCATTATTCTAGGATTTCTCATATTTTTTTTTTATTTTTCGCAGCACCTTTTCGATACGCGCTTTTACATGGCCAGTATCAGTTCTGGCACCAGTTTTCATTATTTTAACTTGAAACTTGAAATCACAGTCTTACATAATATTCTAGGAATATTCATGCACTTATTATAATTTTTCTGGATACTTCATCGGTACGCATTTATACCGTGAGCAGAACTGGTATCTGCATTTTTCGTCAGAAAAGCAAATTTCAACATTCTTAATTACTTTCTATAATTATTTAAGCCTTCTCTTAATTATTAGGGTCAATTATAGAATTATCTCATTAATCACATAATTATTTAATTAAATTCCTTAATTAAGGGTGCAGGTTCTTACATTCACCCCACCTTTTTAGGATTATGTCCTCAAAATCAGAATATACCTGTCTCGGAAATCAGGATATTGCCGGAGAAGCTCGTCCCCTCGCTCCCAGGTACATTCCTCAGGAGTTCTTCCTGCCCATTGCACTTTGACCATCAGAATGATCTTGCTCCTCAACTTCTTCTCGCCACGATCGAGAATCTTGAGTGGTCCGACGAGAGTTTTTAGGTTCTCCCGAACCTCCACATCATCAAGTTGCACCACGTGCAAAGGGTCCGCTATGTACCTCCGAAGCTGAGACACATGAAACACATCGTGGATGTTGGCCAAGTTCGGAGGCAAGGCAAGTCGATAGGCAACAGGTCCTACTCTACCAAGGATCTGGTATGGCCCAATAAACCGCGGGCTCAGCTTCCTCACTCCGAGTGCCCGTCCAACACCGGTGACAGGTGAAAGTCTCACAAACACGTGCTCACCCTCACTGAACTCCAGTGGACGATGCTTGACATCGTAGTAACTCTTCTGGCGATTCTGCGCCTGCTTCAGCTTTTTCCTGATCATCTGGATCTGCAGAGTGGTATCTTTGACGACGTCCAAGCCAAACAACTCACGATCCCCAACCTCAGACCAGCAGGTAGGAGTACGACACCTCCTACCATACAACGCCTCGTAGGGTGCCATGCCCAGGCTAGCATGGAAACTGTTGTTATAAGAAAACTCAACCAATGGCAGGTACCTATCCCATGCTGAACCCTGCTCCAACGTGCAAGCCCTCAACATGTCCTCCAAGGTCTGGATGGTCCGTTCAGTCTGTCCATCAGTCTGAGGATGATAGGTTGTACTCAGTCTCAACTGAGTACCAAAAGCTCCCTGCAATGCCTCCCAAAACCGAGATGTGAACTTCAAATCTCTATCACTGATAATACTCTCGGGCATTGACACGAGCTGTCGAACTCGCGCAAATTAAATTTTTTTTATTAGGGTTCAGAAAATTTACAGTAAAGTGGAAACCCTAAGTCGTCTCTTAAGGAAATTGTTTTGATAAAAATCGTTTATGATGACAGAAAATTAAAATGGGGGTTTTGGATTTTAGTTGAATAATTAAAAAGGCAGAATATAAAATTGGAATTAAAATTCGTAACTAAAAATTAACCAACCTAAGGTTAGGGTTCCTAGGCTGTCCTTCCTTGGATAAAATAATTACCAAATTCGTGATTAATTTAAATTGAATCAGAATCCTTATTTTCAATTGAGAGCAATCTAATCATCAAATCTGATGATCATTCTTTTTCCATAATCGCGATCGCGAACCTCAGATCGAATATCCACAATCGCACGATATCGATCTGAGTTAGGGTAAAGAAACGAATCTGGTTAGAGAATGACCACTGATCCTCTAGACATATCCATGGAACCCCTTCCCCTTAGGCTGATTAAAAGGGTTTTAGCCTAGCATGGCTAGGAAAAGCATGATTAAAAATTAAGATAAAATAAAAAGAAGAAGAAAAAGATGAAGAACGCGAAGAACGCTTCAGAGAAAGTGTTTTGATCCTCAATTTTGAAAATTACCGAATGATGAAAAGTTTCCTACTCTGCCGTCATATACCCCTACCCAAATCGGGTTAAGGTTCAGTTCTGATTGGCCCATCTGTCTAAAATACGAAATAAAATAAAATAAAACTAAAACTTGGCTTTAGGCCACTTAAGTAACTGGGTTTTAATTTAAATTACAAGTCTAATAATAAAATAAAACTTCAACAAAACGTGTCCGACTTGGCGTCAGAAATCAACCAACTTCCACTCTGAGTTGGGCTTCGAACGCTTATAAGAATTGTAGCCCTCTGTGTTATCTGAAAAACCCAACGAGAACGGAGTCAATCCGACAACTGTGGACCGAGATATGGCCAAAATACAGAAGTAACGTAAAGCTGAAAAATTCTGACGAAAATAAATTAAACCCAATCAAAAACTAAAAATGTAAATTAACTCAAAACATCATTATTTTATTCAAATAAATCCTAAAAATACAAATCAAGAGTAACAAATAAGTGCAATCAAATATGAGTTATCAAATTCTCCCACACTTATCTTTTTGCACTCCTGGGCAAAAACTAGAATAGAAAAAGAAAGCAAAGAAATAAGAATAGAGTGAAGATCAACCTATCCTTCCTAATAACTAGCAAGTATACAAAAGATAACAAAAATCACAAGTCTTGAACAGATAAAACAACCAGGACAAAAATTCTTTAATCTCAAATCACAAGACCTGTCAATTTCAACTGCAACTGCAAACTACACAAAAATGGTTCCTCACAGGATGCTCTCAATTTTCTCTCAAGTGTATTAGTTAATTCAGTATATCACTCAAATCAACTCAAGAAAATCATTCTACCATAGGCTTGCTCAAGTTTTACTTCTCCACTGCTAATAACACATGCATGCACAAATCAAGAGGACTTTATGCAGGGTTGTAATGGGGCTGAGGTAAAGATATGGATGAATATGGAAGAGAAAGCTAAACACCCCAGAATTTTACAAAGAGCAAAAGTTAAGAACTAAACTAAGAACATAAAACAAGGATACTGAAAAGATAGAAATAAACACTTTTTTTGTGTGTTTTTTTAAGTAAAACCACATGTCACCCCCCACACTTAAACTTTTGTCCGTCTCGGGAAAACCCCCACACTTAAACACAACATCACAATGAAACCAATGCTCAGTAAAACTCCAGGGTGTGGAATTAATTGATTTTTCACTTAGGCTTGTAATGCGGCTTAAAAAATAAAAGATATAAAGGCTCAAAGGGGCTCACCAAGGGATAATAATATAAGGGATGGCTATCTAGCTGAAGTGGGTATAAAAAGAAATGAACGCCTAAATCATATTCATGCATGGAAGTGAAAAATGCAGTTTCAGAAATAACAAGAGCAAGTTATAGAGGACAACAATCAAGAGCAAAATCACACAAGAAAGAAAAACTGGCCTACAGATGAAGACCATGTCTACAGGCTCAAAATCTCACAAGGGTGTATCAAATCATGCAATCAGTAGCACAGTATCAAGCAGCAAGTAATGCAATCCAAGAATCAAGAACCAAGCCTAAGCATAAATTTCTATCAAAACCTTGTGATTCAAGTATAATTCATGTATAACTCACTAATCATAAGAGAGAACAAGAAAATCAATCAACTCTTTTTTTAAAAAATCCAAACATGAAAAACAAAGCTACGAAAGGAAGTGAACTCCCTGTCCTCCTTAAGGAGGGTAAACAACATCAAGCAGCCGAAGCTCTGCATCCATCTGTGTCTCCACAAGCTGCTGATGTGCTCCTTCATAAAAGGGCTTCAGACGATGCCCATTCACAATGAAAGTGTTGCCAGTCTGCTTATCACTTAATTCAACTGCACCATAGGGAAAAATATCAGTAATAACAAATGGGCCATCCCAGGCATGAACTTAAGATGGGAATTGAATAACAGCACATTCTGGCCCACTGCAAATTCTTTCCGCAGGATCTGCTTATCATGGAATGCCTTTGTCTTTTCCTTGTATATGGGTGAGCTCTCATAGGCATCCAAACGAAGCTCCTCTAACTCTTGCAGTTGTAGTTTCCTTTCTCCCCCGGATTGGATTAGGTCCATGTTACACTGCTTCACAGCCCAATATGCCCGATGCTTCAGCTCCACTGGTAGGTGACATGCCTTACCATAAACAAGCCGGTAAGGGGACATCCCAATCGGAGTCTTATAGGCAGTCCTATATGCCCACAAAGCATCTTCCAACCTCTTGCTCCAATCCTTTCTATTGGCATTGACAGTCTTCTGAAGGATTTGCTTAACCTCTCTGTTTGAAACTTCGGCTTGGCCATTTGTTTGTGGATGGTATACTGTAGCTACTTTGTGGAGGACTCCATATTTTTTCAGTAAGGCATCCATGCTCCTATTGCAAAAATGTGAGCCCAGGTCACTGATAATAGCTCGAGGAATGCCAAACCTGCAGAAAATATGAGAATGGACAAAATCTACAACAACAGCAGAATCATCAGTTCGGGTGGCTTTCACCTCACTGATAATAACGAAATTGAATTAATTACTGAAACTACATTTTTAAGTCATGAGATAAAATCGAGTGAAACTTTATTAAATACCCTGTTTGCTGAAATAGTAGTTTTCCAGAAGAAGAAAAAACCTTGTTGCACTGTAAAAATTATATTAAATTGAATTCACTAGCTTAAAAAAATCTTCTTCGACACAATAAAACTAGACATCCGGGGTTTTACGTGCATATAAAAATTATTTCATTCGGGGGTTTGTAGCTCCCGAAACAGAACTCACAAGTACCCGATAAATCAGTGAAAATTTTCCAAAACTACCTGACTTGCAAAAATCATATAAAACCAGGCTTACATGCTTTTGACATAAACTTTATATAATCTGAAACTAGACATTTGGGGATTTACGTACATATAAATTATACCCCAATCGGAGGTCTGTAGCCCCAGAAACGGAACTCGCAAAGTACTCACGAAATCGGTTTAAAAATTCAGACTTCCAAAACGTACATGGATTATTTTTGCAAAAGAATACCAGATTTTCACAAGTTACAAACAGACCATAAAAATCCAAATACCGCATATTAGAGCATGTCCTAACATATTTTTCCGGCATCTCAAAATATTACATCAACCTAGAATGATCAACCAACATCCAACAGAATAGCAGACAAACAGCAGAATTTTCCAAAACAGCAGCAGTCAACAAAATATTTCCAAATCAAATACTTCATCAAATGCTTCTATATCTCCCTGCAATTTATAAAAATTGAGAGTATTGCAACAATATCAGTCTAAGTACAAAATTCTAAAACAGTCGCATCAACATTTAAATTCAGAACAGATGCTAAGACAGAATCAGAATGCATATATAACGCCAGAATACTAATCAGAATGCGTATATAACGCCAGAGTAATGTACGTTCATAGCACTGCAGTGCACGTGCTACTAACTAACACAGAGGATATTCCATTTGGCCCATCAGAGGGGAATTCCAACTGCGACCTATGCGAACTGAGCCACGGTTCCATTCCCTGGTACCTGAGGGATGCCTACATGATGCATGCTCGGACAAATGTTTCTTATCATAAATATTCATAGTTCACAAACAGCATGAAAATAATGCGTGTATGCCATGATATGTTCGCACACACAAAAAAGACAGATGAAATTATGATGCATATGAGCTAGGGGTGTCAATATGGGTTTTGACACGCGGGTCAACCCGCGACACGACACAAAAATTCGTGTTCGGGTTGACCTGTAAAAAAATTCGTGTCGTGTTCGTGTTGGAAAAAATGACACGCAAAAAATTCGTGTCGTGTTCATGTTTATGAATTCGTGTTCGTGTCGACCCGTATTATTTTTAATTATTATTTTTTTATTTTTTTATTATTATTTTTTTATTTTTTATTTATTTTCGATCTATTTTTTTAAATTTTTTTGTCAATTATCGTTTTGTCCCCTATTTTGCGTGTTATTCGTGTCGTGTCGTGTCAACCCGCAAAAAATTCGTGTTGTGTTAGTGTTGAAGATTTTGACACGAATGAAAATTCGTGTCGTGTTCGTGTTGATGTATTCGTGTCGTGTCGAATTCGTGTCGTGTCAACCCATATTGACACCCCTAATATGAGCATGACTTTATCAGAATCAGAGTAGCATATATCTTATGGATTTTTAATACCAATATCTCGAATAACAAATGCTTCCAAAACAGAATTCCCATCATGTCAAGTCCAAGGGCAAATTACCAATAATATTTAACAGAATACAAGTCACAAAGGAACATGTGAGCAATAGTTCAAAATTCCATACACTAGCTAATAGTCACAAAAGGTCTCGCCACCAAACACTTACCTGCGTGTCCCAAATAATAACCAAACAGCACCAAAGCAGTCCACGCTCTTAGGGGTTTTGCGCACCTAATATACCATTACACCAAATCAGAATTCTAAATAATTTTTCCTATAATTCACAAATAATTTCTATGCCAACTAACTCTTGTATATGACCGGTTTTCATGATTCTCCTCATAAATAAATTTTCTGACTTCTTGTAAATTTTCTAACTTCTTACAGCAATAAAATCCAAGGTTCTTCCATGTATACCAATTCGGTTTTACCATGCTTCTTGCCCTAAACAAATTTCTGACTTCCCATTAATTTACCAACGTGTAACAGCGAAAAATCCCAAGTTTTCCAATGTATACCAACTCAGTTTTCAACATTAAAAAGGGTTCAGGATATTTTATTCCCAATTCAAATCTACAAGGCCATGGATGCGCTAAGGGAAGTTTTTAAACAGGTTGTCCAACTAAATTTCCACATGCAAGGCTAGATATACAATATAACCACACAAACAGTCCAACAATTTATAAGAGAGCTATCTTCCAAGCTCACCATTCAGGTCTTTTTTTGTGTTTTCAATCCTAGGTTCAAGAGATCCAATAGGGCAGAAACAAGGAAAATAAATAACAACAAAGTAATCCTCCTAGACCCTACATGTTGACCGAAACTGTGTAGAGGAGAAAGAGAGGTTTGCAACTCGAACTTACCTCCTCACGTACGTACACGAGACCACAATTCGACCAAGGAGCAGCTCCTCACTTTCTTATGCTCCAAGAGACCGGTTCCAGCTACATGCAAAGGGAAGAACCCCAATCAGAACCAATTCAACTCTAGGAGAACAAGGAGATAAAGAAATGCCCCACCTCCTTGAAGGTTGCTTCACGGCTGAACAAGGAAGATAAAAAGGTGAGCAGACATTGCGATCTCCTTGATGCTAATGATTCGACCAACTATGGAGAGGGAAAAGGGAGATGTGCGTTTAGGTGCTTAGGTTCTCCTCTTTTGGACTTACGACTTTGAGGTGACAAGAATGGGGATGAGTTTATTTTTCTGGACCAAAAGATAGACATGCAAGTCGATTAAGGGTTGCTATGCGCATAAGGGAATAGAGGAAAATGGCTTGTGATTCTGAACAAAATGAAGGACAGTAGTCAAATTCTTTGTGTAGTTTTCTCTCTTTGTTATGCGCACAAGATGAGAGAAGTAGGAGATAGGTAGGAAATATTCTGGACCAATACAAATATGAGTTATCAAATTCTCCCATACTTATCTTTTTGCACTCCTGGGCAAGAAGCATGGTAAAACCGAATTGGTATACATGCATTCAGATTTGTCTTTGACCAAAAGATGATAAACAATCCGATTGGTGCTTTTTCTCCTTACCTTGCGCATAGAGAGAGAGATTAAAGTGGATAAGGGTTGCTTCTTGACCCACAGTGAGACATACCTTAAGATTGGACCAATAAGAGTTATGCATTCAGATTGCTTAAGATATATTAAAGGATAGGGTATAAGTTTTGGGCTGCCTCAAGCCTTCCCTTAAGGTCTTTGGGCCGATACCCTAAAGGGTAGTTGAGTCCAATTTCCTTTCTTCAAGACCCTTAGTTCATGTATTTTATTATTCCCTATTCCTTCTAAGTATTAATTAAAATTTTATATATTATCATTAAGTTAATCCCATCCTCTTAACTAGAATTCAATTTCTTAAAACACATACTCGCACATAATTATAGTTAACATAATTTTCATGACTTAAATTAAGTCCACCCTAAATATATATATATTTTTCGAGTTTAAGGCAAGCTTCCATGTTCCTAACTAAAGTTATATGATTTCCTAGATTCGTGGGATGTTACAAGAACCTTCCTAGCAGTTCTTGGTGGTCCAAAATGACCACCACAGGCAGATGCATGACAAAAATTCAAAACAGAAATAGTCTCACTGTCAGGCACACATCTCCTAACCACTTGGTCACTACAAAGTCTCCACAAGTAAGGATCATCCCACGCATAGTATTTAGACTCACTTTTCAGTTTTAAGATCTGAGCCTTAGTGGAGTCAACAGGTAACGCACCAACAACCAAGTAATTAACTATATCAGCAAACCAAGGGAACTTACCTTGCAGCTGTAAAAGCTGCTCATCAGGGAAATCATCCCCAATAAGTATAGGGTCAGATGGGAGAGAAGTGATGCGGCTCAGATGATCAGCAACTTGGTTTTCCGCTCCACTTCTATCCTTAATCTCAATATCAAACTCTTGGAGCAGCAACATCCACCGGATGAGTCTAGGCTTAGCATCTGCTTTCTTTAAGAGAAATTTCAAAGCTGCATGGTCAGAGAAAACAATAACCTTGGTATCTAACAGATACGACCGAAACTTATCAAGAGCAAACACTATAGCCAAGAGTTCTTTTTCAGTTGTGGTATAGTTGGATTAAGCAGAATCCAATGTCCGGGTTGCTTATACAATGACATGTGGGGCCTTGTTGACCCGCTGAGCAAGAACAGCTCCAACAGCATAATTGGATGCATCGCACATCAACTCAAATGGGAGAGACCAATCAGGTGCCCGGATCACAGGAGCTATGGTTAGGCAGCGCTTCAGATGATCAAAAGCTGCCTTGCATGCATCACCAAACTCAAAGTCAATGTCTTTCTGGAGGAGGTTGGACAGTGGAAGAGCAATCTTGCTAAAATCCTGAATAAAATGCCTGTAAAAACCTGCATGGCCAAGAAAAGAACGAACTTTTCGCACAGAAGCAGGGTAAGGCAAAGCAGAAATAACATCAATTTTAGTAGGATCCACTTCAATACCTTTTTTAGAGACAACATGTCCTAAAACTATCCCTGACTCAACCATGAAATGACATTTTTCAAAATTCAACACAAGATTGGTTTGAATGCATTTGTTCAAAACTCTACTCAGATTATCCAAACATGCATCAAAAGAAGAACCATAGACACTAAAATCATCCATAAAAACCTGCATGCAATCCTCTAACAACTCAGAAAAGATGCTTACCATGCAACGCTGAAAAGTACCTGGTGCGTTGCAAAGTCCAAAGGGCATCCGCCTGCATGCATATGTGCCAAAGGGGCATGTGAAGGTCGTCTTCTCTTGATACTCAGGTGCAATGTGGATTTGGAAGTAGCCTGAGTATCCATCCAGCTTGATACTCAGGGGCAATGTGGATTTGGAAGTAGCCTGAGTATCCATCCAGAAAACAGTAGTTGGATTTACCAGCCAACCGCTCCAACATCTGATCGATAAATGGAAGAGGATAGTGATCCTTCCGTGTTGCCTGGTTAAGCCTGCGGTAGTCTATGCAGACTCTCCAACTATTTTCAGCTCTTGTTGTAATCAGCTCATTATTCTGGTTGGCAATCACAGTGACTCCTGACTTCTTAGGGACCACCTGAACAAGACTCACCCACTGGCTATCAGAGATGGGGTAAATCATTCCAGCTTGCAAGAGTTTTGTTACTTCCTTCTTCACCACATCTAGAATCAGTGGGTTCAAACGCCTTTGGGGCTGTCTCACTGGTTTAGCTCCTTCTTCAAGTAGAATACGGTGCATGCATGTTGAAGGACTAATACCAATAATGTCAGCCATTGTCAACCCAATTTCCCTCTTATTTGCTTTCAACAAGGTTAACAGTTTATCTTCCTGCTCAGGTAGAAGGTTCTTTGCCACAATGGCTGGTAGCTGCTCATTCTCTTCAAGGAATGCATATTTCAAGTGGTCCGGCAGAACCTTCAACTCCAATTTCGGAGGCTGCTCAATGGATGGAAGAGGTGTAGTTGGTGGTGCAAATTCTGCAGAAAACAAGTCAGCAGCTATTCCTGTAAACAAATTCTCAGAAACAGAATTAGGATCATCAATAATATCAGCAGGCAATTCAGATAATGCAGATTCACACTCAGAATCAGATTCATCAATCAGTGCATCATTAAAACCAGAAATATATGATGCTATTTCAGCACACACAATGCACTCTTGACTATCACCACAACCACAGAAATCAGAATCATGAGTAGATGAAAAATCAGCAAGGAGTTCAGCAGAAACATCCTCAACAACTTCATCTATCACATCAATGCAGAAAACACAATGCTCTTCCTTAGGATGTTTCATGGCATCAAATATATTAAAATGCACAATGCTATCACCAAACTCCATGGAAAGAGTACCAGAATGAACATCTATCTTGGTCCTAGTTGTTCTCATGAAAGGCCTACCAAGTATAATTGGTGATCTATTAGTAACAGTTTCACTCTCTATTTCTAAAATGTAGAAGTCAGCAGGAAAAATCAGATTATTAACCCTGACCAATACATCCTCAATCAAACCAGATGGGTGATTACTACTCCTGTTAGCTAATGTAACCACAATACCAGTAGCACACAAAGGACCAAGACCAAGAGACTTATATACAAATTCAGGCATGACATTAATGGAAGCCCCTAAGTCTAGCATGCAATCATGAAAAACAGAATTGCCAATTACACAAGGAATAGTAAATGTCCCTGGATCTTGACACTTTTTAGGCATAGGCTGGATGAGTGCTGATACATTCTGACTCAGGTTAACTTGCTCATCTCCTTTCAATCTCCTCTTGTTGGTGCACAGCTTCTTTAGAAACTTGGCATATCTCGGAATCTGCTGTATTGCATCCAGAAGAGGGATGTTCACCTTCACTTTTCGGAAGGTGTCAAGTATCTCTTTATCTTGAGCCTTTGCTGATTGCTTCTTGGACTGAGTGGCTCTCTGAGGGAATGGCAGAGGGATATGGATATCAGATGTATCAATGCTCTGCTTCTTGGAACTAGTGTCACCTCCCTTAGATGACTCAGCAGCAACTTGGTTTGGCTCCTCCATTTGCTTTCCAGATCGCAGAGTAATAGCACTCACATTTTCGCTTCCTTTTGGATTTGGAACTGTTTGGGATGGAAGGGAACTGCCACTTGCTTGTTGAGTCTGACTCATTGATGTTGCAAGTTGGCCAATCTGTGTTTGCCGATTCTGGATGGAAGATTCAGTCCTCTGCTGGAACTGCAGATTGTTAGTTGTCATCTGCTTCACTAAATCCTCCAAAGAAGGACCATTGCTACTAGCTTGCTGTTGCAAGGATTGCTGCTGTTGCATTTGTGGCTACTGCATTTGTGGCTGCTGCATTTGTTGTGGAGGTGCAAATTGTTGAAAATTTTGCCTCTACTGTGAAGGTACAAACTGCTGCCTCTGCTGGAATGGTGCACTTTGCTGATTCTGCTGGAATGGTGCACTTTGCTGATTCTGGCTCCATTTGAGAAGGGATTGTTTTGCTGATGCTGCTGTTGGTACTGTGGCTTTCCAGGAAAGACTGCAGCAACAGACTGATCAACATGGAAATCGCTGTCTTGAAAGGAAGGACAAGCATCCGTGGGGTGAGAAGGATCACAGCAGATGCCGCACATGTTGCTTATCTGTTGAGCAGAAGGTTGCACAGTCTGTGTTACTGCCAACTGCCTCACCATTGATGTCAGCTCATCAAGTCTGTTCTCCATTCTCTGGTTATCTATGCTTGATGCTCCTGCTACTGCCACTGTTGGATTTTGCATTGGAGGAGTTTGCACTTGGAACACTGCACTGATGTTTGCTCTAGTGCCAAATTGTTGAGCATTAGCCGCTATCTCAGCAATCAACTCTTTTGCCTCATCAGGTGTTTTATTGCTCAGGACTCCTCCACTAGCTGCATCTAAAAGGTTCCTATCCATAGGCATCAACCCTTCATAGAAGTAAACAATCAGGAGATTGTTTGGAATCTGATGGTGTAGACAGCTTGCACAAAGCCTTTTAAACCGCTCGCAATACTCATGCATGTTCGTCCCATTAGCCTGTCTTATGCCACTGATCTCCTTTCTGATTGAGGTGGCCCTAGATGCAGGGAAGAATTTCTCCAGAAACAATCTTGACATGTCATTCCAGCTTACAATGGAGGAAGGTGGCAAGTAGTACAGCCAATCCTTAACTCCACTGTCCAAAGAGAAAGGGAAAACACGCAGCTTGATTTGCTCCTCATCCACCCCTGTTGGCTTCATAGTGCTGCAGACTATATGAAATTCCTTCAGATGTTTGTGAGGATCACCTGCAAGACCATGAAACTTGGGAAGCAAGTGTATCAATCCAGACTTAAGCTCAAAAGGTACAACAGGATTAGCATAACAAATACACAGGGGCTGCTCATTATCAACATTAGGAGCAGCCAATTGCTTAAGTGTTCTATCACCCATGATTTCAGAATCAAATAGATTACCAAACGAATAAACACTATGTAAAGGACTCGAACAAACAGACTCAACAAACTCAACAGACTCAGACTCTAAGGTATGCTCAGGAACAGCTCTACTGTAAGTCAACCTATGAGCTCTACTAGCAGCATGCAAGGATCTCTCTATCTCAGGGTCATATGCATATAAATCATCAACACTGATGGTACTCCTAGTCATGCATCATAGGCAAAAGCATACAACAATAAAATCACAAAACATACGATAGGACATAAAAATTTGCCGAAAATAGAAAACAGAAGCAAAAATAAATCTACGAAAAATACCAAATGACCTCAAAATGCTATGGGACCAACTCTGTTAAACTCTAATTGACCTTACAGACTCAAAAATCAAATGAAATTTTTTCGAAAAAAAAAAATAGCAAACGATTGAATTCGGCTAAAGTTGGGCTTCCATCATGGAGGATACTCCTCGATGACTTTTGGCCAGGATCGCCTCCTCCTTCACGTCACCAAATTTCAGGTCAATGGGAGCACGTTGAACAATACCAGAAATACCCGATACGTCCTGAAACAACAAAGAAACACTCAAACAGGTTAGTAAATGACAGAATTTGGCAAAATTAAGGACACCTCACGCCCTAGCCCTTCTAGGGCGTGACTTATGCTCAGAAGATCGATTTCCTTTGGGAATAGAACTCCTGAAGCTAATCTCTCAAACAGAAATTTTACCGATTTCCCCAAATTTGCACAAAACTGCCCAAAACATAGACCGTAATGTAAAAAATTCAAAAACTGAGAAAAGATGCCTGTGCAGAATCAAAGGTGCAGAAATCGGAATCAGAAACACAAACGAGTGCAAACGCAAAAACAAGACAGGTGTGCAAACAAAAATTTACCGTTTTTTTTTTAGAAACAGAAACGAAAATTAAAGAAGAAGGAGATGATCAAGAATCAGAAAAGAGAAGGGAAAGAGGAAAAACGCTTTGACGTGCAGATTCCTCGTGAACTCGCGAAGAACCAGACAAGCCACAAGCCGCGAGCCTACAAAATCAGAATCCTGCAATCCGAACTGCAAACCTGAAAAATTACAAAACTCGACAAGATGAGTATCACAGTAAACGATTTAGACCGATGCAATTTCCCCGGCAACGGCGCCAAATTTGACACGAATTGTCGAACTCGCGCAAATTAAAAATTATTTTTTTATTAGGGTTCATAAAATTTGCAGTAAAGTGGAAACCCTAAGTCGTCTTTCAAGGAAAGTGTTTTGGTAAAAATTGCTTATAAAGACAGAAAATTAAAAGGGGGTTTTGGATTTTGGTTGAATAATTAAAAAGGCAGAATATAAAATTGGAATTAAAATTCGTAATTAAAAATTAACAACCTAAGGTTAGGGTTCCTAGGCTGTCCTTCCTTGGATAAAATAATTACCAAATTCATGATTAATCTCAATTGAATCAGAATCCTTATTTTCAATTGAGAACAATCTAATCATCAAATCTGATGATCATTCTTTTTCCATAATCGCGATCGCGAACCTCAGATCGAATATCCACATTCGCACGATATCGATCTGAGTTAGGATAAAGAAACAAATCTGGTTAGAGAATGATCGCTGATCCTCTAGACAGATCCATGGAACCCCTTCCCCTTAGGCTGATTAAAAGGGTTTTAGCGTAGCATGACTAGGAAAAGCATGATTAAAAATTAAGATAAAATAAAAAGATGAAGAAAAAGAAGAAGAAAAAGATGAAGAACGCGAAGAACGCTTCAGAGAAAGTGTTTTGATCCTCAATTTTGAAAATTACCGAATGATGAAAAGTTTCCTACTCTGCCGTCATATACCCCTACCCAAATCGGGTTAGGGTTCAGCTCTGATCGGCCCATCTGTCTAAAATACGAAATAAAATAAATAAAATAAAACTAAAACTTGACTTTGGGCCACTTAAGTAACTGGGTTTTAATTTAAATTACAAGTCTAATAATAAAATAAAACTTCAGCAAAACGCGTCTGACTTGGCGTCAGAAATCGACCAGCTTCCAGTCCGAATTGGGCTTCGATCTATGCATAAGAATTGTAGCCCTCTGTGTTATCTGAAAAACCTAACAAGAACGGAGTCAATCCGACAACTGTGGACCGAGATATGAACAAAATACAGAAGTAACGTAAAACTGAAAAATTCTGACGAAAATAAATTAAACCCAATCAAAAACTAAAAATGTAAATTAACTCAAAACATCATCATTTTATTCAAATAAATCCTAAAAATAATAATCAAGAGTAACAAATAAGTGCAATAAAATATGAGTTATCAGGCATCCCGTGAAGCCTTACGATCTCGCGAACATACAGTTTGGTCAACTGCTCTGCAGTGAAGCTCACATTTACCAGAAGAAAGTGGGCAGACTTTGTCAATCTGTCCACACTGTCCCATATAGAGTCACAGCCAATCTGAGTCTTCGGCAAACCCACCACGAAGTCCATGGAAATGCTCTCCCATTTTCATTCTGGAATCTCAAGAGGTTGAAGCTTACCAGATGGCTTATGGTGTTCAATCTTCACCTTCTGGCAAATCAAACACTTGAACACAAAAACAACAATGTTCTTCTTCATTCCTGGCCACCAGAAATTTCTCTTCAAATCTTGATACATCTTTGTCGCACCAGGGTGGACAGTAAACTGGCTCGTATGGGCCTCCGACATCACCTCTTCGGTCAAAGGACCTCGAGGAATCACGATCCGCTTCTGAAACAACAGAAGTCCATCCTCATTCCAAGACACACCGTCTTGGTTCTTCACGTAGTCCAGGCACTTTCTCTGCACTTGCGCATCTTGGATCTTTTCCATTAGCTCATTCTCGACTCTCATAGTCTCCATCTCGAGAAGTGCACCCCCAAACAAGGAAGTCACCGTCAAAACTCGAAATTTCACAATGACATCAAAAACGTCATTCGATTCTCTGGGATCACCAGTCACTTTCTCAATAGAGGTGACCTAACCCCACCTACTCTAATCCACACAAAACGTGAGTGAGTTTGGTCATATTCCATGACTCTAACCTCGACTAGACTCACCATTTATAAATCATTATTTCCAAACTAAAATCATATTCCTTTCACAATACGAAATCATAATCATGTTCATTTAAACCCATACATGTTAGTTAACATGTTCATTCACATAGTAACGTACCTTAGTTTACGTACACCTGCAAAATTTTCAATTCCCATAACATAATAAATCAAAAACTCTATGCAATAGTTGTAACATCCCGCGAATTTGAGAAATTACATAAACCCTCCCTCATTAATCAAGAATTTATCTTCAATGCAATTATGAAATAAGTATAGGTAGAATAGGATTTATTTTAATTACGAGGTATAAAAACCCTAGTTAATATGCAGTAGATACATGAAATAATAAGTTGTTAAGAAAGGAAGTAAATTGCAATAGGGAGTGTAGAAGCGTGGCATGAAATCGAACTGTATGTAGATATAGGATAGGATAAAACGTTAGATTGCCTCACATAATAAAATTTTAAATAATGTTTAGCAAGAATTACACTAAATTATAATTCCATGGGAAAGTAGGATGGGTCCAATTATTCTTAATGGGTTGGAATAATAGGTTTTAGGACTTTAAAGTGAGTCATAGTTATTCCTTCATGGGCTGCGGCCCAAGTCTCATCATTAAGTCATGAATCAGCCCATTCTCTTCTAAGATTAGTACATGGCTGATCAAGTAACACATCTTATCCTCCAAATCCAACTAGCCAATGTATATTGAGCATGTGTCCAACCAAATATCCCTTCTCCTCATGCATGTCCGACAACTAAGCCAAGGAAAACTTTTTGTTCTTCAAGTTGTGTCACGGATGAAGTCCTTTATTGAACAAGGGCTTGACTTCTTCTTAGCATAAAAAATTGATTTACCCATATTCCCTTGAAGCGTGAAAGAAAACCGAAAGCTGGTCACTATCTTCACCACCTCTCTTGTGCGTAGAACAGAGAACAAACATACAAATCAGTTGTGAATCATATAACAAAAACTCATAATCACTACCCTATCCTCATCATTCCCTAAAGAGAAACCGTGACCTCCTCTGGGGGCAGAATCATCTTCTAACTTTCGAATTCATCTCTTCTAATAGCCAGGTCGCGTGCATTGAAGCAAGGAGGAACCATCTTGTTCTTTGTTTCATGTTCGGCTGAACACCTCGAGCAAGGAGCCGGACCTGAGCCATCCCCTCCCTTGCATGTCACTGGATTCAGACTCTTGGAACTTAGGGGAACGTAGGGGACTGTCTCTTTTGCTCGATTGGAACCCTTAATGTGTAGCCAAGAAAGTAAATTCAAACTCTAGTATTTTTCTCTATTCCCTGTATGGTGTGTTGCTGCATTTATGCTGAAGTAGTTCTGGTTCTGTTTGGTTTTTCTTTCCACCTTATTCGGCCTGCCTAACTGCTTTAGAAAGTTAGTTTTGTCATCCCATTATTTGCTGCTCAGCCGTACATCTATGGGTAGCATAGTACTTTCAAACTGTTTTGATTAAGTAAAGAGAACTTGGAAAATAATGCACATATCTTGATGCATTCAGCTTTATCCGAATGAAATTAAGTGGGCACCTTATCTTAGTTCCTTTATAGCGCACCATAAATAGTAGGGTTGAAAATGTGAATAGAAGTCCTAAACACCTGCTTGTTGAAATGTAAACCGATTCTAGGAGGGAATGGAAACTTAGGATGTGTTATTGTTAACTAGTGATAATACACATTTGAAGTCAGTTAATTATTGGAAAACTATATACACATAATAATAATAATAACCCTTGTAAATTGGAGATTGTTTGGTTAGACTTAGTCATTTGGTCTAGCTTTGCATTTGATAAATAAACTATAAAGGAGGCATGCTACGTGCATCATTGACACCTTCTAAATCTTGTAAACACGGTTATTTAAATGATAAGTGAGTGGCACTAATTAAGGGGCAAAATTGAATTCGTATATATAAAAGAACCTTGGAATTTTGTTGAGGCTTGCTATAAATTGGAAGTATATAACTTAGTATTTAAGGGCCTTGAAACTAACTTGTTGAACTTGGAATACAGCCCCCTTATTAGAACATGTGATGCATCAAACTCTGCCCGAATTAATTGTAAAAGGACAGCATGTCTTGAGCCTCTCTTTAGCGCACCTTAGGCCTTGTAACGTTGAAAATATGAATAAACATCCTTAGTTTTTCTTTTATAGTATTGAAAACCGAATTTGCATGCATGTGTAAGTAAGTTAGATTTTGGTCAATTAAGGACAACTGGTGAATTAACTCTATGGAAGAAAACGTGTTTATCATTTGAACTTGAAAACCGAATGGTAACGCATAAGGAAACTTGTATTCGCTGCTAACAAACTGGTGTACTACCTTGAGTCAGAAATTAATATAGTATAGGAGCTGTGAAAAACCGATTACGGAAAAAGAATGAGAAGCATGAAAATTGTTGATGAATTATAGGAATGGCATGGAACCAATTCTGATTTGTCACACATGTATTTTAGGTGCACATAATTCTTATTGAGTGAGCCGAATTTTGGTGTTGTTGATTATTGCGTGGACTTGAGGTATGTATTAGGCGGTATTACCTGATGTGACTATTGACTAGTGTATGAATTGTGAATTATTGCTCACATGTGCCTTATGATTATTCTGCCATAATTGATGAATTATTCTGCCTATGGAAATGTTATGATTATGGAAATTCTGTTATGAAAAGAAAGGATGGCTTGGCAGTATGATATCCCATATACATGAAATATATGTTATGGCAATGAAGATATAAGCATGCACCTTGCATCATACCGCATTTGTTTTCTGTTTGTGTGTGACAGCATAGCATGGCATGCATACTCCGAATTCATGTTAGCCTTGAAAACTTAGAATAGTTATATACAGGATCATGTGACTGAGCACGCATCATCTAGGCATGCCGAAGGTACCCAGCAAGAGCACCCTGGCTCCGTGCGCATAGGTTCCTTGGATATTCAGTTCTGTGAGCCAAAAAGAATATCACTTGGAGTTCTGTTAGCATGTGCACCTTAGTGCTATGGACATGCGTTCTGGCATTATATACGCGCTCTGTTTAGTACTTTGGCGTTATATACGCAATATGATATATGATGAAAAGGATTTAATGTTTGTAGCGACGGTTTATAATTTTGTGCCTAGTTTAATACTGTTGCATTATTGGTTTTGTTTCCACACTACTGGGATTTTTCTCACCCCTTTGGGGCTGCTATTTTTACAAAATGGCAGGAGAACGTAAAAGCTTTTGAGGACTTGGATATTTGCTGTTGGCTTCTACTGTTTTGGGCATACTGCTATTGATGTGATATTTTATGGATGAATGTATGAAATTGAGAAGCCTTTATTACTGTGAACTATGATTTTATTATTGCATTATGATTTTATGACCAGCAAGTATTTTGGAAACAGATGTTGAAACGTTTGCGAAAAGGATTTTGACATGTTATCTAAATGCTGAGTTTTGAAAAGTCTTTGCGAGCACTTTGTAAGTTGTCGCACTGGGGCTACGGACCTCCGATTTTCTTATAATTTATATGCACGCGTAGCCCCAGGTGTCTAGTTTCATTATATATATACCTTGCAAAGAAATTCTGAAAGCTCGATTTATTATGAATTTACCAGCCAGGACGTTTGTGATATTTTCACTGTTTTATCTCTTATTTTGCGAGTTATGTTTCGAGGGGCAAACGAACTCCAAATCACTATTATTTTATATGAACGTGAAGCCCCAGATGTCTAGTTTCCATATTACAAAGAATATTTTTTTGAATCGTTGAACTAGATTTTATACGAATTTTTAAAGACAGCAAGGTCTATCAGGAAATTTATATTTTCAGTAAGTTTAAGAAATTTTGCGTACTCTGATTTTTGTAATTAACCAGATCCCCTCTTTAGTTTTAATTGGAAATGTAAAAGCAATTTTTTTTCAGTCTCTAAAATACTATTAAAGAACTCTAATTTCGCTTAGCAAACAACTCTCTTGGAGGCCTACAAGAGAGGGTGTTACAATAGTATACCTCAATCTCCATGGCATCTGCAAAATCGAGAGTCAATTAAAGGTGAAATAACATTGATACATTACCACAGTTCATCGTACTTATTTCATGCTTTACACTACCCATGGTGTCAACATGCCAACTACTTATGAAGCATATCAATAATCAACAGAAGAACCTAGAGTCATGGAGACAACTCAATCCACAAACTACTTGTACATGCACAAAACTCGCATGTACAAGATAACGCGTGGCCTTGCCACAAGGTTCGAGTGTTACACACTCAGTTTCCCTGAAGAGAATTTCACATCCTCAACAGAGCACCATCACGATTTAAGTAATGGCGTAAGGCATCTTACCATAAAATAAAAACGACCGGTGCTCCCCATGGAGAAACGCTTGGTCGAATGAAGTCTTTCGCCGAAAGATCTTCAATGAGCTTCTTCAGCTCCGCCAACTCCAGTGGCGACATTCGATATGGAGCTAGAGAAATAGGCCCCACACCAGGAAACAAATCTATGGAGAACTCTATGTCCCGCTATGGCAAAAACTAAGGAATCTCCTGAGAAAAACACCTCGAGGAATTCCCCCACCACAAGAATGCTAGTGATATCCTCCTGTGTCCCACTCACCAAACCTCCCAACAAGACATAACCAAAAGTCCCTACCCACAAGGCTCTCCTAGCCTGCAGCACTGAAATAAAAGGCGAGGAACTGGCTGTAGAATCACACTGAGACACCATCACTCGCTGGGCACAACAATCAATCATCACACTGTTCTTGGACAACCAATCCATGCCCAGGATGATTTCCAAATTAGCCATCGGCAATCCTATCAGATCTACCGAAAAGTCACAGCCATCCCACTGAAACACGACATCTCGATGTACAGTGGAGGTAACACACTTTTCTCTGGTGGCGATAGTTACCCGCAATGGTAGAGAAAGCACAGCACTGGGAAACTCAAGCCCCACAGCAATCGGGGTTGCAATAAATGAATGCGTAGCCCCGGAATCAAACAATACATCAACAAAAGAATCACCAATAGACACAGTACCTCTGACAAGGTTCGAAGCTCTATCCAACTGCTTCCTATCCAAAGTGTAGACACGCCCAGTGGCTGGTAGCACAATAGGTGCCGCTGTAGGTGCCATGGGAACCATCTGCAATGGAATTGCCTAAACTGCTACAGCTCTCGCCGTCGACTATAGACAGTCTCGAGGGTAGTGACCCTCCTTGCCACAGTGAAAGCAAATCAGCTGACCGGTAGCACAACGCCCTGCATGCTCCTTTCCACACCCCGAACATCTAGGAGTGGAAGTGGAACTACCTGTATAAACTGACCAGGCGCCTGCCTAGCCACAAACTGTTTCCCTTTGCCCTTTCCATCAAACTTCCTGTCTTTCAGGAAGTGGAACTACCAGTTTCTTTCACCTCATCGATCTTGGCCCTCTTGGCCTTACTCACCACGGAGATGTCCTCAATGTCCCGGCACTGCTGAATCAAAGTGCCAAAATCTCTGGATGCAGCACCAGCAATGCGATCAACAATCTCCTCATTAAGTCCCCTGCGAAACTTAGCAGCCAAAAAATCGGAGTAGGCATGGCGATACGGAAATGTGTAAACTTAGCCAGTTCATTGAACTTAGCCAGTTCATTGAACTTAGCCAAGTACTCGTCTACAGACAACGAGCCTTGCACCAGGTGATCAAATTCCCCCAACTTCCTCTCCTAAGCATCATACAGGAAATAACTTCCAAGAAAACAGTCCTCAAAGAATGGCCATGTCATAACATGACCCTGCATCTCATATGTGTGGGAGGTGTTCGTCCACCACTCATGGGTATCGCCCTCGAGCATGTACATCGCAAACATAAAATTTTGCGGGTCAGTGCACTGCATCACTCGAAAGATCTTATCCAACGCCTATAGCCATCTTGCAGCAGCAATAGGATCATAAGATCCATCAAAAGAAGGTGGCTTATGCTTACGAAAAGCATTCAGTCGGCGATCAATCACGTCACGATCCTCAACAGGCTCATGATAGGGTTCCATCACCCCAGTAAGATGAGTGTCACCCACAACGTTACTTTGACTTTCGTCCTAAGTACTGGGTGGAGGCGGTGGTGGTGGAGGCGGTGGAGGTGGTAGCAGAGGATGCTGGCCAATAGCAGGACCAGTCCTCATCTCCTCCAGCATGATCCTCATCATGGTCATGTTCGCCAGCCGGTTCGCCTCGAGAACATCCTCCGTGGCCTTCTGATTCGCCTCTCGAACGACATCCATCATTGCCACGTTGGTCAATCTAGTGACCTCCTGCATCTCAGCTAATGCAGTCAGGATCGGGTCGGGTTGACCCCCAGTAGTCTCGCGGGTTCTCCTGGGCATCACCATGACTCTGCACAAGTTACACAAAGTATGAGTTGATCAGGCCCATGCAATGTGGTCACATATGCATCATCATAACAAAACCCAACAGAGCAAACACACAAGACAAGACTCAACCAGGCATCCTAGTTATTGCAATACATACAGGCTTTTCACTAGAAAGTGCTCTGATACCATAAGATGTAACACCCTGTGTATACCCGGTTTGTTAACATGTCATCGTATTAAACTACGCTTAATTAAAATTGCGGAATAACTTTTTCTTTTCAATTATGATGTCATTAATTATTAACCAAGTTGCTTACTTAGTTCTCTTTCAAAACATTGCCTACATGTAATTGCAAATAAACAACTATTTAATTGAATAATCTCATAATATAAATATGTATCTAAGTCGCGGATCTACAACATGTAGTTCGGACAATATCCTGATACATTAAACAACTCAAATCTAAAATACCAAAGTCAACACAACGTGGCATGGACAATCCCCATGCTCACCAAATAAGGCAACAAAGCCCAACAAGAGTCTCAACTCAATAATAATAAACATGACAGAAAACATAAACAGCAGCCAAGGATAACATCATAACAACATAAATCTAACTCAGCTCCGGCCTCCTGTCGCCCGAGGCATCAGCCCCCAAGTTACCTGAAATAAGCGTGTTAGTATATGATGTCCTAGAGACAATCTTTTGATTAGATTAGGACATTTGTGTACCTTTTATATTGTCGAAAATAAATCATAAGAACTCTTTATCCTGTTTCATATTTTGTCTCAATATCATTGTTTATATATTATATGAGTAACTGGATAAACCCCTTGGAATAGAATATGTATCTCTTGAGTATCTGTGATGAGATCACGATCATGAGGATTCAAGGATACCAGATGTTTATGCCGCCTAATTTTATGTTCGTAGTCTAGAGACACTGAGAATGGGGATCAGTAATCTCGGGTAAGACTAGCACGACTTATCTACTTGTATTTAGATACAAGGTAAAGACCTCATGAGCTACAGATATGGAGATGTCTTAGCTAAAGTCGTGAGTGGACCTATAAGGGTATAGCTCGCACTGAATAGACCCACAAAGATGCTCTATGAGAAAATCTCACAAATAATATCATTAGAGCAGCCTCTTGTTATTTGGGTATGTCTTTCCTTAGACCAGAAGTTTTCACCTAGACTATGTTCTAGATGCATGTTTTGATTGTATACATCGTCTGCCTGAAACATGGAGATTCATAATACCTTTGGGCATGTCCTGAAAGAACACAAGCCTAGGGTGATAAGCTGAAGGAATTCGTCAAATCTTTGTGAGAGATTAGGTTATCTGTAAATCGGAGAAATCGGGATGACATTTACGGGACTCGGGAATCTATGCATAGTAAAAGAGATCTTGAGATGATCTGCCTTTAGAGTCAGTAAATTGAAGATTCCCTATTTCGAATTAAAGCTTACCCTAAACCGCAAGGGTTGATACATCTCCTCACCCTAGGTTTAATGGGAAGGTAACCGAGACTAAAGGAAATACATACGATAACCAAATGCATTTAATAGGATGATCATGTCATTAACCTAACTAGCTCTGGGGCAACGAAGCATTGCTAGTGCTCTGTATTGTCATCAAATGGGTTGTGGTCTTATTGGGCCCAAGCCCGTTTATGTCAGTGGCTAAGTTGGGCCTAATGGGTCACACACTAACACCTTATTGTCTTGACATTATAGCATTAAAGGTTTTGGGCCTAATAATGGTTGTTAGCCCAAGAAGAAGTTTGGATGCCCACCTTAGAGGGAAAAGGGCGCATGGATTGTTGTAATGGGCTTGGATGGTTCAAGACATTATTAATTAATTTAATTAGTTAAATTACTTATCTAATGTTTAAATTTAAAATTTAAATTATGAATTTGAATTTTGAATTTAAATATTTGAATATTTAAATTAGAATGTTCAAATTTGAATTGGCTATGAAAGGAAGTTTCATAACAAAAGGAAAGTTTAAGATCTTGATAGTATCTTGTCAAGATCAAATCCCAAGTATCAAGAGGAGATCTTTGGATATCATCAAAGATTATTGGGGCGCTGATTTGGTGGCTTAATGATGGTTATTTAATCAACAAATCAAGCTCCATTCAGATTTGGTTGGTTGTGGAAATATTTGATTTAGTTGATTCAATTTGAATTGCAACTAATGAATATTTTTGGAATAATTTTGGGCTGATTAAGGCGCACAATATGGCTGATTATATAATGGTTATTAGGTCAGAATATTGACTAAGTGCAGACTTAGTTTTTAGAGGATATGATAGGAGTTTGTTGGCTAGATTTGATTTGCAACAACTCCACTCTTTCCTCCACAAAAGGGGCGCTCCATGATCAGATTTTTGGTGAAAAATCTGATTCAAATTTATTCCTCTTTTATCCCCTTAAGTGTTTCCTTTTTGTGATATTCTCCTTAGGGTTTTTTGGAAAATAGAAAGTCATTCTCTCCTACAATTAGTGCAACACTTTGTGTGCGTTTGATTGCTGAAAATTCTCTCATCTAAACATATTGAAACCGAGCCTCCTACCTCTTCACAAGGGACGCCTAGCTTGCTCCTTTGTGGTGTTCGAATTGGTGGCTTTTCAAGAAGAGTTCTTGTGTCTTGACAAAGGGTGGTGTGGATCAACATTAGAGGGTTTGAACCTTCAAGCGTAACACTGATCATCTTCGAGTTTTGAGTTACGAAGAAGGTATCTCTCTGTCCTAGAGTATGTATCTTGATTGGTATGTGTGTTTCTGCTTTGAAATTATTATTTTTTTCATCCTCACATGCCTACGGCCTTCAAGGCCCTTTCTTTCAAGTGGTATCAGAGCCCGGTTGCTTTACCATAGACGGGTGATGGTACTTTGTTTGTAAAAAATTTATTCTTCACGGTCAAAAGTTCTTTAAAGATGTTAAAGATTGATTCTTTGCATGTGTATATAAATTACAATGCTTTAAGATGTTAAAGATTGTTCTTTTATGAACTTGATTAATATGATTATGTTGTTCATATATCTACGTGTACTCATGGTTTTGTTTCTTTATGATTCTTTGTGAAAGTTTTCAAAAGAAACATTTTTTGGAAAAGAATATGATTCGACCATGATGTTAATATTCAAATGCCTTGTTTTCTCCATGATTTTATGGTATGTCTCGACTACATGTATAAAAGAAGGGTTCTTGATTATTGCATGAATTGTTCATGAACATAGCATAAAAATATTTTAATAAATTTTTTTTAATACACAGGCATGAATGGTTCGGCCATATTAAATTATGGTAATATATATGGTTTAATTTTGTGTTCTTTGAGAAAAGAATTGACAAAGATTTGAATTATGTATATAGATGCATGATTCGGCCATTTGGAGAAAATTAGGAAATTTTGAATTTTGATTATTGTTTTGATATTTTAATTGTTAAATTGTCAAGATATATGTGAGAATATATTTAATATAAAATTGTGTGCTTGCAAGTTGTTCAACTTTTCAGGTGCAAATTGGAAGGGGATGGTCATGGTGATTTAAATTTCAAATTTTAATTTTAAATTAAAGGTATAATTTTGCTCTATTTAAATTAGAGATGTAAATTTGAATTTTAAATTTTTGTATCTTCATTTGTCCCTCCAAAGATGTTTTGGAGTTTCTTTAATTATTTTGTAATTAGAGAATTAGGCTAGTGGCGTTTAGACGACAAGGAGCCGTAGCCTAAGGAGCAAGATAGAAGAATGCGCGAGCACCTGACTGTCTCAAATAAAACTATTTTATATGCTTGTATGTTTTAAAATGACTAGTATGCATGAGATAGTGTATCGCGGATGTATGCTTTTATGTTTTAAAACGACTAGTATGCATGAATTAGACAAATCGCGTTTGTATGTATTATTGTGCACGTCCAATTACGACTAGTGTAATCCGATAGATGTTTCACATAGGTTACAAATAGCATTATAATAATACACATGCATTTGATGAGACTTAGTAAACCCTAAATAAAAGGAACCCTTAAAGGAATCAATTATTAAGCGCATGATTACCTGCCACCACCAATATTACTCAAACCTCCTCTAAATAGTGGTGCTCTACAACTCAGTTGGGACCCACTGTTTCGTTGAGTGAGAGAAGTATTAGAAGTGTAAGACACTTAGGGTGCTGGTTAGTGCTTAACTGAGTGCATGAGTTACAGGCTCAGCCAGGCTTATGTGCTTAGGGTAATAGTGCTAGGTTGGTTGCATGAGATGCACCACTAAGTGACAAGGAGTTGTCAACCTGATGTTAAGAGAAGGTATGAGATACTGTTGATAATGATCAACCCATCGTTTAATTTGATCTTGCGGTCTCAGACGGGGATTAAAGGAAACGGTCGTTCTCTTAACCCACTACGGAAATTCTCAAGAAGAATAACCCTAGGTCAATAAGGAAAAGGGTCATTGACTTAGATAAAATAGTGGGAGGGGCCATTTATTTGAAGTCTTTAATAATATGGTCTATTTATAACAATATTAATTATTCTATTTTTACATCCTATTCAGCTTAGTATGTCTGGTCATTTGTCTCTGCGTACTATTCTCGAAACGAACAAGGTAACCGGTCGCAATTTCATGGACTGGTATCGGAACGTCAGAAATGTTCTGCGGGCCGAAAAATTTGCTTATGTCCTTGACACTGCTTTACCTATTGCGCCTAAGGAAGGGGAAGATGGGTTCGCGGAATTTGATTTCGAGGCCCACAAGCAACATATGGATGATAATGTGTTGGCTTGTTGCATAATGCTGGCATCCATGTCACGCGAGCTGCATAAACAGCAAGAGCATATGGATGCCCCCTCCATTGTCCTTCATCTCAAGGAGTTGTATGATAAGAAGGATAAGCATGAGAGGTATGAGACCTATAGGGAATTGTTCCTATGCAAGATGACCGAAGGCATGTCTTTTAACCGCCATGTCCTGAAGATGATAGCGCTCATTGAGAAGCTAGAGGGTCTAGGCTTCATAATGGATGCTGAATTAATTAATGACTTAGTTTTATCATCACTTCCTCCTTCTTTCAGTGAATTCGTTATGAATACAACATGCATGGGATGCTTGTGAGCTTGCCTGAGTTGTTAAGTATGTTAATAACTGCTGAAGTGTCTATCAAGAAGGATAAAACACAAGCTCTTCTGATTGGTGGGCCTAGTAAGGGCAAGGAGCCTGTAAAAGGCAACTCCCTTAAGCCCAAAGGAAAACCCAATAAGAAGAAAGGAAAAAAGAAGGGTAAGAGTGCACCCAAGGACAAAAGCAATGTTGTGTGCTTCCATTGTGGCAAGAATGGCCATTGGAAGAGGAATTGTCCAGTCTACCCGAAGAGTGTGAAGGACAAGAAGCATGGTGATGCTTCTACCTCAGGTATTTACATGATTGAGATAAATTATTCTTGTGCTAATCCGACTTCATGGGTATTGGATACCGGTTGTGGTTCTCATATCTGCAATGTGTTACAGGTGC
>NW_026898088.1:0-43746 GCF_033153095.1 Gastrolobium bilobum
AAATCCTTTTCCACCATTACAATTTGAAATTTAAAGTTGAAATCCAAAATTTGAAATCAATTTAGAATTCGAATTTCAAAAGAGTGAGCAATTCCAATATAGAAAGCATTTAAAAGAGCTGATTAATTTCAATGTACAAATAAGTGGGACATTGAATGAGTTGTCTGCCACTATAAATGACTAACTTAGTTTTCTATTGATTTTTTATTTAGATTTAAAAAAAAAATATTATTTATTTAATTTTTTTATTTCCAAATCCTTTCCCAACATTACAATTTGAAATTTAAAATTGAAATCCAAAATTTGAAATCCATTCAGAATTCGAATTTCAAAAGAGTGAGGAAATACACAGAAGAATTAGCATTAAAAATCTTGTTCCTCTATGATTTCAACTTTTAAGGAATGAGAAGAAAATCAAAATGGAGAGTAAATGCGCATTTCCCCTTTTATTTCATTTGATAGCGGCTATCTCCTAATAACTTTTGGGAAGAACACTATCTTAGTGTGTGTGTGTTCATATATATATATATATATATTCTATTAATTAATATGATAAATATTATTATTAATAAGTCAAGTTAGGCTATATACGTATACATTTGGTCTTAGCCAATTTCTCTATCGCTTTTTATTTTTCGTATCCTCTTCAAATTTTGAGCGAAATATTTTGAATTATCTCTTCGGCTTTTGCACAATAATCCCCTATTTCTATTTTCATATTAATTGTTATCTTTTCATTGCTAGCTTTATTCATTCATTAACATCATTTCCTAGGCTATGCGTGGATCATTGTAAAAGGATGCAATTATTACAATACGCATACTTCCTTCCATGCGTTGTTTAGTGCGTGTGCTTACAATAAATAGATTATATTTTCCATAGAAATATTGGTATCGTAATCTTCACGGAATTATTACATTATCTTTTATTTTTATTTTGTAGAAAAATTAAAAGATGGCCTTTCAATTTACGATTGAGAAAATAGTGGGAGTTACTAATGCAAGTTGATCATAAAAACGGTATACTTCAACAAATCTATGATTTATTACTGATATCAATATATTTTATGAGAATCTAAATAGTTTTTAAGTAAATTATGCATTTTATAAATTTTTAGTCTAAATATTTATAGGCTTTAATGTGTCTAAAGTGAATGTAGATAAGTTATCTACATTCGCTCCCAAAACGACGTCGTTTTGAGTTGAAAAATTTAAAAATTATAATGAAAAAGACTATTATAACCCAAAAATAAATTACAATTACAAAAATACCTTGATTTTTGCCTCAAAACAATGTCGTTTTGGACTCACTGTAGATAAGTTATCTACATTGACTGTAGAAAAAGTGAACCTATATTTATATGTGCTAATAGAGGGAAATTTTTAAAAGTAGAGAAATTATCCCATGATTATTTATAGAAGTTTCAATTCAAGGTGGCCTTCTTTTTCATCAAGCAAATGTCAAATCAGCTATGATCAAACTAAAGTGTTGCCAAGTTGGCTTTAATTATTATTATTATTTTTTTATTTTTTTATGTTTGAATATTTTTACACTTCACTGTTATTTTTTTTTTCCATTTTGCGTGGTTTAAATCACCATAAATATCAAGTACAAATATTTAATGGCAAATATCTTTTTGCGATGCAAGAGCTGGATGGTCATTTATTTTTATAGTGATTAAATTTTAATAATTTATTTTTTACAGAATCATAGATGTAAATTTTTAATTTATTATTAAAATTTAAATTTTAAATTCTTTTATATTAGTTATACATATTTTTTTTATAGAAATTTTTTCTCTTTTAATTTAAAATTTTATATTTTTTAAATTGGTTATACATATAAATTAAAAACGTTTATATTACTTTATTTTAAAAAAATACTCATACGAAATTTTTTCTTTTTTGAATTATTTTTTAAGTTAAATTTTTAATTTATTTTCTTATAAAGTATAAATATGTCATTTCTTATTTTTTTCATTTAATTTCCAAATTTAAATTATTTTGTATCAGCTATATTTAAATTTTTATAATTTTAAACATTTTTTTGTTTAATCTATAATTTTCTCTTTTAAATTTTAATTGTGTTTTGGTGAGAAATTGATTGATTAATAAATGGAAGTTAATGGTGTGTTGTTATGTCTGATTCTTTAATCAGTCTTTTAAAATATCTTTCACGGTATGATTTATGACATTTACAGAGAATTTTAAGTTATTATTCCTTTTATTATTACTTAAAGTTGGTGATTGTCAAAAAAAAATTGATTCTTTAATTAGTCTTTTTTTTTGGTAATCAATCAGTCTTTTAATATTCTTATGGATGTTGATGTTGGACTTTTATAAAAATTAAATGATATTTATTAGGTTTGACGTTTTCAATGCAAAAAGTTGTGATTCTGTTTATGCAACATAATCCCAAGATTCATAATAATTGTATTTTAATAAAAATCATTTATGTTTTCAGTTTCAACAAAAATCGAAAAAGCTTGAAAACTTTTAACTTCTTCTGATATTGAAATCACGAATAAACAACTGAAACGCAGAGCGTTATATACTGGACAACAATTGAAATTTTATCTTATCTTACATCGTTTAAGTGCAGCCTTTATATTTATATTAATTAAACCTCAACGAAAATGCCTAATACATGATTGTTAAGCATAAAAAAGATGTTCCCTCCCAATGTTTAATTATAACACAACCATCGTCCATAAAATTATGCAACTTATTACAAAGCATCATTTATTCCTTCCAACAAATGGCTTTACAGCAACATCAACAAATTCCAATATTTAGATTATAACAAATTCAAACATCATGCACCATAACTGGACACCACACAGATGCAGCATAACATCACACAAATTAAAAATATTCAAGAACAGCTTCAACGATTAATTTCTAAATATAGTTCAACAACAGCAAAAAATAATAATCCCAAATCGTCATCACAGACATTCTTAAATTATCAAGCACGAAGAAAATATATCCACAACTCGCAGAATACAAAAAATATCCCCAGGAAGCATTAAAAAATCCTTGCAACTTTTGCAGTAGTATTGCAAAGATCGACAAACCCTTTCTTCCAGCCTGGCACGTTTGTAGAAGAAGGACCCTCGATGCAGATAAATTTTAAACTCTTCACTCGTTGACATTTTATTCCATTGATTACCATTCAATTTTTGTATCGGGTAGCAAAAAAACGTAGGAAAGCACTACGCAGTATTGAGGGCGTTTACTACATAACTAACTAATCACAGTAGTATGAAACCTTCGGCCCTGGAAAACGAAAAAAAAAGAGAATTAGTATACAAAAAATGAAAACTAATTCATAGCAACTTCATTGTAAAGTAAACAAAAATAATAATAATATAACATTAGCTACACATATGAACGAAGAAAAAAATGTAGGCAAGAACCACACAACATGAAATACAACGAAACTTTCTACCCTACAAACTGAAAAAAAGAGAATTAGTATACAAAAAATGAAAACTAATTCATAGCAACTTGTTTATAAAGTAAACAAAAATAAGCTTACCCAAAAAAAAGTAAACAAAAATAATAATAATATAACATTAGCTACACATATGAACGAAGAAAAAAAAATGTAGACAAGAACCACACAACTTGAAATACGATGAAACCTTTCGTCTTACAATACGAAAAAAGAGAATTAGAATACAAAAAACAGAACACGAATTCATAGCAACTTGTTTATAAGGGAAACAAAAATAATAATCATACAACATCCGCTACACATACGAACGAAGGAAAAAAACGTAGGCAATAACCACACAGAATGAAATACGAAGAAAACTTCCGCCCTACAAAATGAAAAAAAGATAATTAGTATAAAAAAAAAACTCGTAAAGATTATTTATGTCTTGTTTATAAGAAGATAGCATTACAAAGATCAACAAACATATTCCTCAATCCTGGCACGTTTGCAGAAGAAGGACCTTCCTTTAAAATATGAAACGAATCGGAGAAAGCCAAAGAAAACAAAGAATAATACATACTAACACAACAACCCCTACAAACAGAAATGAAGAAAGAAATCGTAGGCAAGCTAAAAGAAATAAGAAACACAACTTCTCTATTTATACAAAATGAATGCCACCCAAAACTCTCCAAATCTTTTCCCACCATCCATATTTTAAATTCAAAATTTGAAACCATTTCAAAATTCAAATTTTAGATCAGATGAGCAATTCCAATGTAAAAAGCAATTAAAACAGCTAAGTCATTGAAAGTAAAATGGCCTTGAAGGTCGTAGCATGTGAGAGGGAAAAACAAAATTTTTCATATGCGGAATTACACATGCAATCAAGAATCATGTTTTATGGCATGTGATGTTACCTTTGTTTGTGAGTTTCAAAACTCCAAGACGATCAGTGTTAGGTTTGAAGGGTTCAAACCCTCTAACGTTGATCCACACCACCCACGTCAAGATGCAAGAACGCTTTCTTGAAAGCCACCAATTGACCACCACAGAGAGGCTTGCTATGCGCTCAATAGGTGAAGAAGGAGGCTAGGTATATGTGTTTAGAAGAATGAAGTCTCCAGCATGAAAACTTCACAAAAGTGGGAATGGTGTATAGAAGAATTGGCTAGGTTCTTTCGAAAAACCTTAAGGAGGAACTCACCAACTAGGCGCACAAGAGAGGGAGAGAATTAGTGTATCAAATCAGAATTATCACTTTACTCATAATGAAAGTGGCGCACAAGTGAGTGAGACAAAGGTGGAGTTATTGCAATTCAAAAATCCCAACAACCTCCATTTTGAATCCTCATAAGACTAGGTCTTTATCTAGTCAAAATTCTGAACAAATGGTCATCATATGACCACCAATTCATGCGCCCCTATACAACCCAAAAGGGTCCAGATACATTTGAGTTGTTGCATTCAAGTTTGAACCAACTAGCTCACTGATTCTCTCAACAACCAAATCTGATTGGAGCTTGTTGGTTTGACAAGATGACAATCATCTCCCACCAAAATGGCGCCCCAAATCAGCCCTTGGAGATCTCCATAGATCTTCTCTTGATACAAGGGATTTGTTCCAACAAGATCTCATCTCATCCTTTTGTTATGAAACAACTTTTCATAGCCAATTCAAATTCGAATTCAAACATTTAAATTCAAACGTTCAAACATTTAAATTCTAAATTCAAATTCAAATTTCAAATTCAAATTTCAAATTTCAAATTTCAAATTCAAATTTCAAATTCAAAATTCAAAATTCAAAATTCAAAATTCAAAATTAAAAATTCAAATTTCAAATTTCAAATTCAAAATTCGAATTTCAAAATTTAAATTCAAAATTCAAAATTCAAAATACAAAATTCAAATACAAAATTTAAACATTTGATAATTAATTTAACTAATTAAATTAATTAGTAATGTCTTGGACCATCCAAGCCCATTAACAATACCATGCGCCCACTCCCTCTTAGGAGGGCTTCCAAACTTCATCTTGGGCTAACAACCATTATTAGACCCAATACCTTTAATGCTATATCATCATGACATTAAGGTGTTAGTGTGTGACCCATTAGGTCCAACATAGCCACTGACATAAATGGGCTCGGGCCCAACAAGTCCTCAACCCATTTAATGACAACACAGAGCACTAGCAATGCTTTGTTTCCCCAGAGCTAGTTATATTAATGACTTGATCATCCTATTACACATATTTGGTTGCCGTATGTATTTCTTTTCGTCTCGGTTACCTTCCCATAAAACCTAGGGTAAGGAAGCGTATCAACCCTTGCGGTTTAGGGTAAGCTTTATTCGAAATAGGGAATCTTCAATTTACTGACTCTAAAGGCAGATCATCTCATGATCTCTTTTACTATGCATAGATTCCCGAGTCCCTGTAAATGTCATCCTGATTTCTCCGGTTTACAGATAACCTAATCTCTCACAGAGATTTGACGAATTCCTTCAGCTTATCACCCTAGCCCTGTGCTCTTTCAGGACAAGCCCAACAGTATACCTATGAGTCTCCATGTTTCTGGAAGGCGAGGTATACAGTCAAAGCATGCCTTCTAGAACACAGTCTAGGTAATAAATTCTGGTCTAAGGAAAGACATACCCAAATATAAAGAGACTACTCTAATGATACTCTCTGTGAGATTTCCTCATAGAGTCTCTTTTGTGGGTCTGTTCAGTGCGAGCTATACCCTTATAGATCCACCCACGAACTTTAGCTAAGACATCTCCACATCTGTAGCTCATGAGGATTTTACCTTGCATCTGAATACAAGTAGATAAGTCGTGCTAGTCTTACCCGAGATCACTGATCCCCATTCTCAGTGTCTCTAGACTAGGAACATAAAATTAGGAATAAATATCCAGTATCCTTAAATCCTCAAGATCAATCTTACTCCCACTGGCTCTTTGAGAGATCACATCCTTCTCAAGGAACTCAGCATTCTTTGACACAAACACCTTGTGTTCATCCATGGAGTAAAAGTAGTATCCCTTAGTATCTTTGGGATACCCCACAAATAGACATTTAGTACTCTTAGCACTAAGCTTGTCTGATGCCAACGCTTTGACATAAGCTGGCGATCCCCATACCCTGAGGTAACTCAGGTTGGGTCTCTTACCATTCCATATCTCATATGGTGTGTTCTGAACAGATTTAGACGGTACCCTATTTAGAAGGTATGCCGCTCTGTCTAAGGCATATCCCCAAAATGATTTTGGAAGTTGAGTCTCACTCATCATAGACCTGACCATGTCTAACAAGGTCTTGTTTCTCCTTTCGGAGACACCATTTTGGTGTGGTGTGTAAGGTGCAGTAAACTGCGAGAGAATTCCATTTTCTCTCAGATAATCCTGAAACTCATGGCTCAGATATTCACCACCACGATCTGATCGAAATGTCTTAATCATCTTGCCACGCTGTTTCTCTACTTCAATCCTAAACTCCTTGAACTTTTCAAAGGCTTCAGATTTATATCTCATTAGGTACATGTACCCAAATCTTGATTTGTCATCAGTAAAGGTGATGAAATAGGAGTATCCTCCTCTAGCCTCTATAGACATTGGCCCACAAACATCAGTGTGAATGAGTTCTAATAACTCACTAGCCCTATGACTCTCAAGCCCTTTGGGCTTGTGACAAGTCATTTTCCCAGCTAGACAAGATTCACATTGTCCATAGGATTCCAAATCTATGGATTCTAGGTATCCATTTGCATGCATCCTAGACAATCTTGTTTCGTTTATGTGCCCTAGTCTACAATGCCAAAGATAAGATTGATTATCTATCCTAGGTCGTTTCACGGCTATATTGAGCACTTCAGTTCCCATTTCCAGAACATACAATCCATTTATTAAAGAAGCAGTACCATAAACAATATCATTCGAAATGATAGAAAATGTACCATTCTTAATACTAAAAGTAAAACCATCTTGTTCTAAACAAGAAATAGAAATAATGTTTCTAGAAATGTTTGGAACATAAAGACAATTATTCAAATGCAATAAAAGGCCCGTAGGCAAAATAAGGTCGGCATCTCCAACAGAATGAGCAGCAACCTTTGCTCCATTGCCAACGCAGAGGTCCACCTCGTTTCTCTCCAATCTCCTTGGACTCCTAAGCACCTGCAACATATTGCAGATATGAGAACCACAACTGGTATCCAGTACCCATGAGGTAGGATTAGCACAAGAATAATTTATCTCAATCATGAAAGTACCTAAGGTAGAAGCATCACCATGCTTCTTGTCCTTCACACTCTTCGGGTAGTCTGGACAATTCCTCTTCCAATGGCCTTTCTTGAAACAATGGAAGCACTCAACATCGCTTTTGTCCTTGAATGCACTCTTACCCTTCTTTTTGCCTTTCTTCTTCTTGGGTTTTCCTTTGGGTTTAAGGGAGTCTCCTTTCGCAGGCTCCTTGCCCTTACCCTTTGCCTTGCTAGGCCCACCAATCAGAAGAGCATGTGTCCTATCCTTCTTGATAGACACTTCAACAGTTGTTAACATGCTTAACAATTCAGGCAAGCTCACAAGCATCCTATGCATGTTGTAATTCATAATGAATTGACTGAAGGAAGGTGGAAGCGAGGTCAGGACTAAGTCATTACTTAGCTCGGCATCCATCACGAAGCCTAGATTTCCTAGCTTCTCAATGAGCCCGATCATCTTAAGAACATGACTGCTCACAGACATGTTCTCAGACATCCTGCATGAGAACAATTCTCTAGAGGCCTCATACCTCTCATGCCTGCCTTTAATGTCATACAACTCCTTGAGATGTAAGACAATAGAGGGAGCATCCATATGCTCATGCTGCTTTTGCAGTTCAGGCGACATGGATGCCAACATGATGCAGACAGTCAATACATTGTCATCCATGTGTTGTTTGTGGGCCTCGAAATCAAATTCCGCGAACCCATCTTCCCCTTCCCTAGGAGCTACGGGTAATGCAGCATCCAGGACATAAGCTATTTTTTCGGCCCTAAGAACAATTCTTAAGTTCCGATACCAGTCCATAAAGTTTGAACCGGTCAATTTGTTCGTATCGAGTATTGAGCGCAGTGACAGTGGATTAGTCATACTAAAAACTGAAAAAGATATAAAGATGATTTAATTAATATATTTAGACATGTTGTATAAACAAATTATTAAAGACTTTAAATAATTTGCCCCTCCCACTATTTTATCTAAGTCAATGACCCTTCCCATTTGACTTAGGGTTAATCTACTTTTAAATTTTACCTTAGTGAGATTAAGAGTGCGATTATCTATTTTAACCCTCGTCTGTGACCGCAAGATTAATTTAAATAATGGGTTGATCCTCATCAACAGTATCTCATACCCTCTCTTAACATTAGGTTGACAACTCCTTGTCACTTAGTGGTGCATCTCATGCAACCAACCTAGCATTATTACCCTAAGCACATAAGCCTGGCTGAGCCTGCAACTTATGTCTCAGTTAAGTATTAACCAGCACCCTAAGTGTCTAACACTTCTAATACTACTCTTACTCAACGAAACAGTGGGTCCCAACTGAGTTGTGGAGCACCATTATGTAGAGGAGGTTCAAGTAATATTGGTGGTGGGAGGAAATCATATGCTTAATAATTTATTCCTTTAAGGGTTCCTTTTATTTGGGGTTTATTAGGTCTTATCAAACGCATTTATATTATTATCATGCTAGTCGTTATCCTATGTCAAACATCTATCGGATTACACCAGTTGTAATTGGACATGCATAATAATACATACAAACACGATTTGTCCAATTCATGCATACTAGTCGTTCAAAACATAAAAGCATACATGCATATAAAACAGTTTTATTTGAGATGGTCATGGTGCTCGTGCATTTGTCCATCTTGCTTCTCAAGCATCGGCTCCTCGTCGTCTATACGCCACTAGCCTAATTCTCTAATTACATATAATTAAAGAAACTCCAAAACATCTTTGGAGGGACAAATAATAAAAATACAAAATTCAAATTACAACTCTAATTAAAATAGAGCAAAATTACACATTAATTTAAAATTTGAAATTCGAATTTCGGGCACCATGACCATCCCCTTACAAATTGCACCTGAAAATTTAAACAGCTTGCAAGCACATAATATCAAATATTATATAAATATTTCCTCACATATATTTTGATAATTTAACAATTAAAATATCAAAACAAGAATCAAAATTCAAAAAATTTCCTATTTTCTCCCAATGGTCGAATTTTGCATCTTTATGCATAATTCAAATCTTTGTCAAATCTTTCTCAAAGATCACAAAAATTAAACCATTTATTCAACCACAACTCATATGGCTGAACCATACATCATCATATACAAAAATTATATTAAATAAAATCATGGAGAAAATAATGCATTTGAATATTCACATCATGGCAGAATCATATTCCTTTTTCAAAAAAAATATTTCTTTTGAAAACTTTCACAAAGAATCAAAACAAACAAAACCATGAGGTCATGTAGATATATGAACACCATAATCATATTAAACAAGTTCATAAAAAAAATCCACATGCAAAGAATTAATCTTTAACAAAAGACCTTTTGACCGTGAGAAAATTAATTTCACAAACAAAGTACCATCACCTGCCGATGGTAAAGCGACCGGGCTCTGATACCACTTGAAAGTAAAATGGCCTTGAAGGCCGTAGCATGTGAGAGGGAAAAACAAAATTTTTCATATGCGGAATTACACATGCAATCAAGAATTATGCTTTATGGCATGTGATGTTACCTTTGTTTGTGAGTTCAAAACTCCAAGACGATCAGTGTTAGGTTTGAAGGGTTCAAACCCTTTAACGTTGATCCACACCACCCACGTCAAGATGCAAGAACGCTTTATTGAAAGCCACCAATTGACCACCACAAAGAGGCTTGCTATGCGCTCAATAGGTGAAGAAGGAGGCTAGATATATGTGTTTAGAAGAGTGAAGTCTCCAGCATGAAAACTTCACAAGAGTGAGAATGGTGTATAGAAGAATTGGCTAGGTTCTTTTGAAAAACCTTAAGGAGGAACTCACCAACTAGGCGCTCAAGAGAGAGAGAAAATTAGTGTATCAAATCAGAATTTTTACTTTACTTATAATGAAAGTGGCGCACAAGTGAGTGAGACAAAGGTGGAGTTGTTGCAATTCAAAAATCCCAACAACCTCCCCTTTGAATCCTCATAAGACTAGGTCTTTATCTAGTCAAAATTCTGAACCAATGGTCATCATATGACCACCAATTCATGCGCCCCTATTCAGCCCAAAAGGGTCCAGATACATTTGAGTTGTTGCATTCAAGTTTGAACCAACTAGCTCACTGATTCTCTCAACAACCAAATCTGATTGGAGCTTGTTGGTTTGACAAGATGACAATCATCTCCCACCAAAATGGCGCCCCAAATCAGCCCTTGGAGATCTCCATAGATCTTCTCTTGATACAAGGGATTTGTTCCAACAAGATCTCATCTTATCCTTTTGTTATGAAATAACTTTTCATAGCCAATTCAAATTTGAATTCAAACATTTAAATTCAAACTTTCAAACGTTTAAATTCTAAATTCAAATTCAAATTTCAAATTCAAAATTCAAAATTCAAATTCAAAATTCAAATTCAAAATTCAAAATTCAAATTCAAAATTCGAATTTCAAAATTCAAATTCAAAATTCAAAATTCAAAATTCAAATTCAAAATTTAAACATTTGATAATTAATTTAACTAATTAAATTAATTAGTAATGTCTTGGAACATCCAAGCCCATTAACAATACCATGCGCTCTCTCCCTCTTAGGAGGGCTTCCAAACTTCATCTTGGGCTAACAACCATTATTAGACCCAATACCTTTAATGCTATATCATCATGACATTAAGGTGTTAGTGTGTGACTCATTAGGTCCAACATAGCCATTGACATAAATGGGCTCGGGCCCAACAAACCCACAACCCATTTAATGACAACACAGAGCACTAGCAATACTTTGTTTCCCCAGAGCTAGTTAGATTAATGACTTGATCATCCTATTACACATATTTGGTTGCCGTATGTATTTCTTTTCGTCTCGGTTACCTTCCCATAAAACCTAGGGTAAGGAAGCGTATCAACCCTTGCGGTTTAGGGTAAGCTTTATTCGAAATAGGGAATCTTCAATTTACTGACTCTAAAGGCAGATCATCTCATGATCTCTTTTACTATGCATAGATTCCCGAGTCCCTGTAAATGTCATCCCGATTTCTCTGGTTTACAGATAACCTAATCTCTCACAGAGATTTGACGAATTCCTTCAGCTTATCACCATAGCCCTGTGCTCTTTCAGGACAAGCCCAACAGTATACCTATGAGTCTCCATGTTTCAGGCAGACGAGGTATACAGTCAAAGTATGCCTTCTAGAACACAGTCTAGATAATAACTTCTGGTCTAAGGAAAGACATACCCAAATATAAAGAGACTACTCTAATGATACTCTCTGTGAGATTTCCTCATAGAGTCTCTTTTGTGGGTCTGTTCAGTGCGAGCTATACCCTTATAAATCCACCCACGACTTTAGTTAAGACATCTCCATATCTGTAGCTCATGAGGTTTTTACCTTGCATCCGAATACATATAGATAAGTCGTGCTAGTCTTATTCGAGATCACTGATCCCCATTCTCAGTGTCTCTAGACTAGGAACATAAAATTAGGAATAAATATCCAATATCCTTGAATCCTCATGATCGTGATCTCATCACAGATACTCAAGAGATACCTATTTTATTCCAAGGGGTTTATCCAGTTACTCATATAAAATATTAACAGTAATATTGAGACAAAATATGAAACAGGATAAATAGTGCTTTTATTTATTTGCGACAATACAAAGGTCCACATATGTCCTAATCTAATTAAAAGATTGTCTCTAGGACATCCATATACTAACAGTCATTCCATTTCAAAATTTGAATTTTAGATCAGATGAATCATTCCAATTAAATGAGCAATCAAAATTCGAATTTCAAAATTCTAATGTAAAAAACAATTAAATCAGCTGACCAATTCCAATGTGATGGACAATGGGACATTCAATGCTTTGTCTGCCACCACAAATGGTCATTTATTTTTTGATTTAAAAAATAAATCGATTTTTAAAAGAAATTCTTTTTTCCAATTTACCAAAGAAGGAAAGTTTTTATATGCCATGTAGTGTGAACACAATTTTCAGAATTAAGCAGGGAGTGACACATCAACGAAGTTTCCAACATTGAACTCTCCTTTATATATATATATATATATATATATATATATATATATATATATATATATATATATATATATATATATATATATATATAGATTTGTAGGCTTACAACAAACTCGATCTGCCTCTGATGAGGAAGTTTGTTCAAGTCAAGTAACCAAACGAGGGAGAGCACCAACATCATTTAATCGAACCTATATTATTGAAGGTTAATTTCATCCTAAACTACATAGTTTCTACGATTAGTTGAATGTAAATAAAAAAATGATACACATATCATACAAGTTATTTACTCAGTGATTTTTTCATAACAATCTTCGTACTTAAAAATTACCATTTTAAATTACTTAAATGTTGCCATTTTAAATTAATCTTTTAGTAGGAAATCAACTTACAAGTCAAAATGTAGGTTCTTGCACAAGACTTTTTATACAAGGAGGATATTCGCAATTATTGATTCATACGCCTGGTATACAATATTTATTTAATATTCAATTTTCTTTTCCTACTATTGATGTATTTTTATTTTTTAAATGAAATATTTTTTTATGCATTTCATAATGAACTCATTCTTTTTTTTCTTTCATCAAATGCAAAATATTTCATTTTGCAGAAACAAGATCTTTATTTTCAATGTTAACTAATTCAAACACAAAATATACCCCGATTGAAAGGCTACATTAACTACATCAGATTGAAAAAAATGATAATTCACTTAAAATAGAAATACACCCCCCTCACGTAACTGCATTAACAACAATTTCTCAGCAATTTTTTTATAAGAAGAATTTAGGCGAGTGTGTGTTTCTATTTAAGTGGATGCAGTGCAGTATTATGACACCGAAAATATTGTTACTTTTAGTGGATGTAGTGGAGTAGCAAAAATGGTGAGCCAAAAATCCATTGAATTTAATGGTCCAAGGTTTAAGTCATAAGTAAATGGAGGGATAGGATTCTGAAGCTTTGAGGGTTTCAATTTAGCCAAAAAAGGGCGGAAAGTGGCACTTTTTTTAAAACGCACTGAAGGTCAAATATATTGAAAGATCGAATTTTTATGAAAGCAAAAACTGGGTATATATGTTATCAAAAAAAAAAAAAAAAAAACTGGGTATATAAATGTGCAAAGATTGAGTCCTAAAAGCCATTGCTCTGTATCAGAATCATTAGACCCAGATACAGGAACCTGGAATCATAATTTAGTTGACTCTATTTTCTTACCATTTGAGGTTTCACAAAATTTTCTAGAGGAGGGATATTCTTACTACCAAAATTTTCTACTACCTATCTAATCACCATTGGATCAACATTTTCTCTTTTTTCAAATTTTTTTTAGCATTCTCTCTCTTTGATTCAATTGTGATTAGATAGGTAGTCAGTTAGTAGTAAAAAATTTTGGTAGTAAGAATATCCTTCCTCAATTTTCTAAGGGGAAATATTTTGTAATTTTAAAAAATACAAATGGTGTCATTTTAACCGCTTATAATTATATATTCCGAAAAGTATATAATTATAAGGTTTTATATATGTCATGTTGTAGGACACTTTTAGTGTCATATTACTCTAATATATTTGATTTGGGTCACACTAAAGAAAACGAAGAAAAAAAAAAGGTGGGGCCATCTTTAAAAAAAAAAAAAAAAAAACAAGGGTCATCCTTTTGTGTGAGAGTAATATGACATTATAAATATCCTATAACATGATATATATATATATATATATATATATATATATATATATATATATATATATATATAGGTAGGATCCTTTGACACCAGTGTCAAATTTAAAGTTTAACACCTCATCTGAGAGTCGTTGGATAAAAAAAGATCAATAGTATCACATGCTTACAAATCAGAGTTGTTGATCTTTTTTATCCAATGGCTCTCAGATGAGGTGTCAAATTTTAAACTTGACACCGGTGTCAAATGATCCTGCCTCTCTATATATATATAACCTATAGTTATATTATTAAAGTTATATATTTTTTTCTTCAGAACCTGTCGGCTGACGTGAAAAATAAAAAAAAAAATATAACTTTAATATTATAATTATCTACTCTCTGAAATACAAGTTACAAATAATTAAAAGAATACAACTTATGTCCAAATGATACAATATTTTCCCAGGCAATAAAAGAATACAACTTAACTGCAGAAATAATTTTGTGCTCCATACAATGTATACACAGGCAAATTACTTCTTTTCTTTTTTTGTTTAAATTAACGGGCCCAATTTTATTTTTTTTTTTCAAATGAATGTCTCTAATTTTCTGCCCATGCTGCTGGGAGTAATGCCCTTTTTTAATTTTTCATGATACTCAAAGGCTTGATAAAATTTTCTGTGGCTGAAAATTTTATGGTTAAATCTGCATATCACCTTTTTAAAATACACCTTCCGCGGAAGCTAGCAAGCGGTGTCATATCATTGGCACCTACCAATAAGGAAAAATATGCTTTTAAGTAAATTTAAATGAAAAATATAATAAAATTATTAATATAATATTAAGTAAAAAAATATAATATACTATAATATAATATTATTAATATCAGATTCATTTAACATTTTAAGCTTTTATGTTAAATTAATTGCTTCACATGTACGCTATGCTCCATATGCTCTATCGAGGAAAAAAGAATCATAATAGCCATGCATTGGAAAATTGACAATGGGTCAAATCTCGACTCGGGAGTGTGAAAATTGCCAATATTATTGTGCATCCTCCAGGGCGAAAATATTACGGTGCTTTTGTCGCACCACTCATTCGATGTGAACCGAACAAATAAAATGGGATATTTTTTGTGATATGTATAAAAGAGAATTTTTGTAATCTAGGTATTAATTTTTTAATAAAAATCATAAGTATATCGAGTATACCGAAAATGGTCTCCCTCTTAGGAGAGGCCACAATTAGTTGTGTTTGGTGTATGAGCATAGTTTTTTCTTTTTTCTTTTGAAATATATCAATCGATTCATTGTTTTGCAACTAATTTGATTTGGGACGGGTTCAGGAATAAGTTTTAAACTCTTTCCAAAAATAGTACTGATAAGATTCAAATACATCTCTCACCCTCACCTGCTTAGCTCTCATGCGCGAACTGAACTATCACTATTTTGAATTAATACATGTTTTCATCATCACCTGCATAGTTTTAAATTGCATATGAATTAACATTGCAGCTGTGGTTGCGATGCGATTATTGCATGCGGATGCGGCAAATGCAATTCACAATCACGATCTAATCTAATCTAATCATCCAATGTAATTACCATGACCGTCACAACCGAGATGCATGTTGCGAGTTGCGACCACATCACCTAATATCGCAACCAAATCACCTAATATGTTCCGCAATTTAAAAGCCTTACAGTCTAAAGCTAATTTTATGGAATGCAGGAAGCAAAGGTTAACGTGGGTGATGAAGGGATCAGGCATATAAATAGTTGAGACTCATTACTAGTGTTGCTGGCTGCTTCGTTGCATCCGTTTACAAAAGAAAGAACAGTACAGTAAGTGGGCCTACTTCTGGCCCACTAAAAAGCTAAGTTCACGCAGTTTGTTGGTCCCAAAATGACATAACTAACCAAGCAATTGAGTTTGTCTATATCAATAATACCCTACATGCCACGAGCTTATCAGGGCCAACAACTTATATGACGTTAGACCTAATTTAAGATATTTAATAAAACAGAACATACTCAAACTTTGAAAAAAAAAACTAGTTTAAAGAATAAGTAAGTTATAAGTCATTAACTTTGAAAAAAAACTAGTTTAAAAAATAAGTAAGTTATAAGTCATAAACTTACTTTTATAAGGAGTAGCCTATAAGCTTACAAGTCAATTTATATAGTATTATTTATTTTAATTTAAATAAAATAAAATAAGATTATTTTTTTATTTTTTTTATAAGTTTTGATAAATTTTAAAGGCTTTCGTAGACTTAAACACTTAACAAGCCTAGACTAGGTTTTTTATTTTTTAATATAGGCCAATTCAGACGTATAGTTTATTTACACCAGGCTAATAAGACATATAAGACTAAAAATATTCTATATAAACATAATCTATTTAAATTAAAACCTAACCCGCCTCAACTTAATTACATCACTGGCCACAAGCAATAGCTACTAGCTGCTGCTTATGCTTGAATTGCACATTTATTTATATTAGTTCTGTTTCGGCGAAGAATCAAGTTACATCGCTGATCCAACTTTATCCAATGAGTCTAATTTGTTAGTGATGAAAGTCGTTAGAAGCAAATGATATCAATAGATATAATTTGATGTAAACACAATCTTGCCATTAACAACGACGTAGAAATTAAAAATAACAGAAACGAAAACAGAAAGAACGAGAAGATGAATATTAATTTTGGGGATTAAAGTTTCTTATGTTATATCAGATAATTTTTTCTTCTACACACATAAAAATAAAAGCGTGTGGTGTACATATTTCTTTTTTTCTCTCTTCTCTTTACATAGCTCTACATATGTCCCATCTATTTTTAAATTTGTAGTAGATATATAATTTTATCTTCTACACTATGAGAAATATTAGTCCCTTAAATATAATATGAACATAAAGATAAAAAGGTGAATAATTATTGATACCTCTTGAAGGGTAATCTAGCTGCCATGCACATGGTCCAGCTTGAATTCCATGCTGCTTTTTTGCCTTTGCATAATTGCATTCTCTTTAATTGCACACAGGTACAAAGCATGTTCCGCTTGAGTTGTTCTTTTTTTTTTTGGGGTCATAAAAGCTTGTTGGCTCGCACAAACTACACAAGAGTGTTTCATCGAAGCGACCAATGTGTATCATTTGCCATTTGGCGGTGGAGAAATTTTGTTTTACTAAAGAAATATAATTGATAGAAAAATAGTGATAAATAAAGTTTGGTAGGAAAATTAAAAAAAAAATTATTTAGTTGATCAAAATTTTACCGGAAAAATTAGGTAGAATTTTTTAAGTCTATGTTTGGTTGAAGGTAAAATATAGATGGAAAAATATGGTTAAATTACCGCAACAACCCTTGACTAAAATAAAATAGGAAAATATGGTTTTAGTTTGTTGTAGTTTTCTCAAACATCAGGGTCATTTTGGTCTTCTTACTTACAATTCTTTTTGGATTTTCTCATCTATCACCAAATACCACTTTGTAGGTGGTATTATTCAACAGTATTTTCTACACACAAAAAACAAATACTAAGCAAATGAGTTCCGTAGCAAATTTTTTTAAAACATGATACCAAACACGGACATCCAAAAATACCACTTCTATTTGCCTATCTATCCTTGACAAAATCTTCTACCAAACACACCCTTATAGTTTTTCGTGATTGGACATAGTTATGTAAAGATATGGGAAATTGGCCCAGGATGCGTGATTTCCTGTCTACCCTTGGTCTTTGATGATATTTGATTGAAATGGATACTTTTCATCGCAATAATCGCATATTGCATGGTTATGATTAAATTTACAAGAATAAGTATTTTTTAAAAGAACGTGGTTCGGTTAACAGTTCAGCTGAAGTTACCGTACGTCAGTATTTAGAGAAATGTCAAGTGATGATTGTAAATATAAGAACTGTATTTCTGAGGACCGTTCATGTTATAAAGTTTATCATTTGTTTCCGCTGTATGATTATTTGTATCACTGATTTAAAAATATTACTGTTATGCGACATGTCAAGGGTGTTACACAGAGCAACACAAATTAAGGAGCCTGTAAGGCTCCCAAATCCTGACAGGTTTATACATTATTTTAATGTATAAAAAATTCTGATGTATAAACTTATATTATACAATTATTACACTAAATAATTAAAAATATCATAATGTATCGTTTAAGCTTATATTATTAGATCTTATACATTACACCAAACATGTCTTATATAAAAGTGACAAATAAAACACAGCAAAAAGGAAAGTAAATAAATAAATAAATAAAAAACAATTCAGAAATTGAACAACAAAACACAACTAGTGAAGACTAATCAAAGTAAAGCATCTTCCGCAGCATATATTAGCTAGAAACTTGTTGGCCCGTTCATTACTTTGGCTTTTCTTTTGGGCCACCACAATGTAGTTCAAGATAAAATGCTAACTGAAACTGACTAGAAAAAAAGGGCTGAAACAGGTGCAAAATAAACACATGGATTACAACTACAACACTGATTCAGAACTTTTCCTTTCGGACCGACCGGGTCAACCCGGGACCTGGTGACTCGGTGGGTTTCCCGATCCGAACGGGTAGTTGGACCGCTCCTGCAGTCAACCCGGATTGGACTGGTTGACCCGGCCGAAATCCGACGACCCGATTGATCCGAGTTATACCGGTTATTCTTTTCTTTTTTTTGGTAAATTTTTTTTGTTGATAAAAACTCTTGAATTAACTCATATTCATATTTTATGATGAATATGATTAAAAGTAAGGTAAAGTTAATAAGGTATTTTAGATTAGTGCAGTTCGTTTATGTAATTTAGTTGCATCTTATAATGATCTCATGAAGTTAAGTGGTGATAAACACGGATGGTCTCATGATCTCATCTCAACCGTGGATATTTTTTTTAGTGTATATTTCATGCATGCTATTTGTTATCATGATAACAGTGACACTTTTTTCTTAGTGTATATTTCATGCATAGTTGCATACTATTAATTTGTTATCATGATTTAATTTATCCGTATCATGTCAAGCACAAAAGGTGCATTTAACTTATATTGCAATTTTAATCCAATATTAAGATATGGTCTAGAGCTAAAAACTTAGAAGTATATAATATTTATTATCATTGAAAATCAATTTATTTTTTGAAGCTCATTGATAGTTTTCTTATGTGAATTTTTATTAATATAAGTAATATTTTTATATTTTTAATATGTGAAAAGTAAATCCGGTTCAACCCGATTAAACCAATGACCTAGTGATCCAATACCTCAACTAGTTCGATGACCGGTCCGAACTCCCCATTAGCTGACGGTCTCCAAAGAAGAACGGATCTTATCCTCATTCTTAGTTAATTGTAAGGAAGATAAATTTATCTTGTGGAAAATATAACCTCTCTGTTTATATATGAAAGTTTATATTTAAGATTTTTTGTTTTTAGTTTTAGAAAAATTAAGCATGCACCTGCGCATTATATCTAATTTACATAATGAGATATGTGTCAATAAGAGTTAATTCACATAGTTGACAATTTATTCGTTACTTAGTTCAAATACACGATCAATTCTAAATTATCCCTATAAAAAATAATTCGCAGGATGTGTAAAAATAATTGACTGGGTACGTTCTCTCATTTCAAATCTGATTAAGTAATTTTGAAGTTATTTTTATTGTTTAATTTTTGAAATTTGAAATTTGAAATTTGTAAATTTTACCATCTGAAGAAGTGAGATAATTGTATAAAACTTGAAACATGTCATGAATTTCCTTTAAATTAGCCTTGATTTATACATAAATATAGATAGATATGGATAGATATATTCTACCATGCTAATCCCACAATGGAGTTTTTCACACCACGTACTTTTATACTATTTGGAGAAGTAAAGATTTGAAATAACTTAGACGTGTAAATTGCACTGATAACCCAGTAATATTAACTTCAAGAATATGTGTTTGACCATTAGGTAAAACAAAAATACAAACCCAGCACTATGCAACAGAAATTAAAGAGATTACAAAAACAATGGCCAACAAAACCCATAAAAAAGGAAAGTAAATAAAAAGATAATTCAAAAACTGAACAACCAAACACAACTTGGGAAGACTAATGGAACCATAGCACCTTCTGCCGCATCTATCAGAAACATGTTGGGCTTCAATGCACTGCAAATTAAGATATAATATAAAATGAAACTGACAAAAATGAAGAAGAAGCTGAAATAGGTGCAGAATAAACACATGGATTACAATTACCGGACTAATTTAAAACAGTTCCATTTTTAGGGTATTCCTCCTAATTAATAGTAAGTGCTAAGCTTCCCATGAGAAACTGCAAGTCGGAAATGTTTATATTTGTGTAGTTTGAGTTTCTTTTGAAAAAACAAAAAAAGTATGTTACTTTTATCAATCAGAGGAGCAGGATACTTCTCATTCTATAAAAACAATCTTCTTTACTAAAAATATCATTGAGGCACAATGAAAGTTAAATTATGGTGCTAAATAATTGCGATTATGAAAGTTTATTGTATGTTAGTTGCCACTTGGATGATTTCGGATACAAGAGATGGGTATGCTTTCAAGTCATTCTTAGTTCAACACTTAATGTGTCACAAAATTGGTTTTTAAGTAAATGAAACTTAAGACGTGCTACTAATTAGATGGCTGCTGGGCTTCTGTCATTGACTAACAGTATTTTCACCTCTAAAGACCATATTATAAGGACAGATTTCTTATAACATTAGTCTTTTGTAGTGATAACAAAACAGTGAAAATTAGATGGCTCTTTTAGGGCAATATCACTAATATAAATACTATTGTGGCTATACCATAGCAAAAGAATCTCACATTTGAAAAGATGGAGAAGGATCCGTTTACAATTTTTTTTTACAAATTACATTAAGTATGACCGGTCATACACTCTTGATTGAAATATGACCGGTCAATATAGTTTGTAAATAAAAAATTTATAAATATAATTTTCAAGATAAGCCAATATTTCCATTAAAAGTAAATTCTAGTAGAGTTAGGTTTCACTGACCTCAACCAGCAGGTGTCTCTCTTTTGCGAAAGTTATTGTACTTTACCATCAACATAACATAAAGTTCGTCACCCACATAATCAAGGAACTGGTAATATGCATGTCTCCATTTCCTGATGAGAAGGAATGAACCACATATACCCCAGAAGCCCACCGCAAATCCAACTCCCATCCCAAGATACAGTGACTCTCTTTCTATGCCACCATCTTCATTCCCTCTGTTTTGGTTTGTATTTTTAGGATTCTCTTCTTGTGTGATACACTTTGAAAGAGGAGCTCCACACAGTTCTAGATTCCCAATAAAGCTTGACGCATCAAAACTTTGAAGTTGAGTCCCTGTTGGGATTTGTCCAATAAAATTGTTGTATGATAATGGCACCAGTAATTAAACACAGAAAATAGCTCAACAAGAAGGGAAATTAATACTGAAAACCTCATATATTGCTGAATAGCTACAAACAGAAATTGCAGCATTACAATGGTGCCATTCTATGGACCTTAATTGAATCAGAAAAAAACAACTATCCGTAAATGAACTACCCGCTTGAGTGTTCCAGATTTTCCCCAGCTAAGAGACTGCCCCTGCCTCAATAGCCAACCTCTCTAAAAGCTCAATACAAATCTCATACCCTTTAACCGTTTCCTCGCACACTATATCTGCTCTCTTTCCCTTGCATTTTCCATCCCCCCTTCCACTAATTCCTCTCCATTCACAGCCTGCCATGTGGCATTTTTTATAACCAACTCTCCCTTATTTTCCTGCTGTTCACGTGCCACTAGTTTGCTCCCTTCCTCCTTTCCCTTGCTGCCCTTCCTTTGATATATCTTCTTATAAGGCTCTATTTGATAACAGCCCACTTGTGGAAGCCCATCAATACCCCCCCCCCCCCTCAACTACTACCTTGTCCTCAAGGTAGAATAGAGGAAATTGATCTTGGACATCCTCCATCATCTCCCATGTACTTTCAGACTCCGGAAGGCCCTCCCATTGAATTAATAACTCCATCTTGCCATTCAGCAATCTTCTGGCCTGTAAGGTTTTCATTGGTTTCACTCTCAACTCTAATTCATCAGACAAACACTTCGGTAGCTGTAACACCGTAGTAGAAGCACAAACAGCTTTCTTCAATTGTGATACATGAAAAGTAGGATGAACTTTGGAGTATGAAGGCAGCTCTAATTTGTAAGCCACTGGTCCTACCCTCTCCAATACTGAAAAAGGACCATAGAACCTGGGACTAAGTTTTTGATTCAGTCTCTTAGCCAAAGATCTAAGTTTGTATGGCTGAATTTTTAAATATACCTTTTCCCCCACTTGAAACTCCACCTCTCTCCGTTTTTTATCAGCCTGTACCTTCATTCGCTCTTGAGCAACTAACAAATTATTTTTCAAATCAGTAAGAATAGCATTCCTTACTTGTACCCACTGATCGACAGCTGCCACCGGAGTGCTGTTACCTTCCAAATGTAAAATGGAAGGAGGATCCCTTCCATACAATGCCTTGAAAGGGGTCATTTGAGTAGATCTATTGAAAGAAGAATTAAACCAAAATTCAGCCCATGGTAACCACTTCGCCCAACTCTTGGGGTGACCGTTAATGAAGCAGCGCAAATAAGTTTCCAATGTGCGGTTGACAACTTCGGTTTGACCATCCGTTTGGGGATGATATGCCGAACTAAACTTCAACTTGGTGCCTGCCAATTTAAAAATTGCTGCCCAAAATTTGCTCATAAATACCCTGTCTCGATCGGAAATGATTGATCTAGGGAACCCATGCAATCTAACAATCTCTTTAATGAATAATTCTGCCACATCTTGAGCAGTATAAGGATGCAGCAATGTTAGGAAATGAGCGTATTTCGTGAACCTATCCACTACTACCAATACTGTATCCACCCCCTAGATTTAGGCAATCCTCCAATGAAATCCATTGAAATATCTTCCCACACAACTGAAGGAATAGGCAGCGGCTGGAGGAGTCCACCAGGCATCAAATTGTCATATTTCTGCTGTTGACAAATATTGCATTCCTGCACAAACTTTGCAATATCCCTATTCATACCTTTCCAATAAAAAACTGCTGAAATCCTCTTGAAAGTCCGCAATGCTCCCGAATGTCCACCCCAAGGAGAAGAGTGGAACTCTTGTAAAATCAAAGGAATACTTGCAGAAGCCTTGGGAATCACCAATCTATTTTTAAACCACAAACAACCTGACCTCACGTGATACCCCGGATGGGATTCACTGTCTAGTAGCACCTCCAACATGATTTTATGAGTCCCCTCATCATGTAAAACCTCCTCTGCTATAGTACACAGATCTGGGCTTGTCACTAAAGTTAATTCCCTACACTCCATTACCCTTGACAACGCATCTGCTGCTTTATTTTCTACACCCGGTTTAAATTGGATTTCAAAATCGAAACCCATCAATTTGGCCACCCATTTCTGTTGATTTTCCATCATTACCCTTTGCTCCGTAAGATACTTAAGACTCCTCTGATCCGTGCGTATAATAAAATGGCGTCCCATGAGATAATGATGCCATTTTTGTACAGCAAAAACAATGGCCTTCAGTTCTCTTTCATAGATGGACAGAATTCGCTCCTTTTCAGAAAATGCCTGACTTAAGAAAGCGATGGGTCTGCCTGATTGCATCAATACTGCTCCCATCCCTATCCCCGACGCATCCGTCTCAACCACAAATATTTCTTCGAAATTAGGCATAGCCAACGTAGGTAACTGAACCATTGCTGCCTTTAACTCGTCGAAAGCAGATTGAGCCTCTTCTCCCCACTTAAAATTGTCTTTTTTCAGCAGCTGTGTGAGTGGTCGAGCCATATGCCCATATCGTCTCACAAATCGACGGTAATAGCCCGTCAGCCCAAGAAATCCACGTAGAGCTTTCAAATTCTGAGGGATTGGCCACGTGCTTATGGCGTCCAGCTTACTGGGGTCAGCCTTAACTCCTCCTCTGGTAATTAAATGGCCCAAATAATCCAATTCTTCTTTGGCAAAACTGAACTTCTTTTAATTCGCGTGCAAATGGTTTGTTCTGAGAATTTCCAGCACAGTGCGCAAATGCCCTATATGCTCATCACTATTCATGCTGTACACCAAAATATCATCAAAGAAAACTAGCACAAATTTTCGTAAATAAGGCTTGAAAACAGTATTCATCAAAGACTGGAATGTTGAGGGTGCGTTACACAAACCAAAAGGCAATACTAAATATTCATAATGCCCCTCGTGAGTGCGAAAGGCAGTTTTCTCAATATCTTCCTCCCTCATCCTTATTTGATTATACCCAGATTTAAGATCTAGTTTGGAAAAAATTCCTGCTCCACCCAATTCATCCAACAATTCATCAATTAAAGGTAGCGGGAATTTGTCAAGTACAGTTACCTTATTAAGAGCCCTATAGTCAGTGCAGAAACGCCAACTCCCGTCCTTCTTCTTCACCATAATTAAGGGACTAGAATACGGGCTAGTACTGGGTCGAATCATCCCTGCAGCAAGCATGTCCTTCACAAATTTCTCAATTTCCCCCTTTTGATAATGAGGATATCGATAGGGTCTGCAGTTTGGAATGGAAGAGCCATCCTTAATGAGGATTCGATGATCACACTCTCTTTTTGGGGGCAATTCAGAGAGAGGCTGAAAGATATCCTCAAATTCTAATAGCAGCTGATCTATTTGCGGTGGGTTCTTGGAATCTGTCAACGTATCCTCCACGCCATAGCCCACTTCTATATAGAATAATTCTGCTCCCTTTCTGCGGAACCCCTCAATTTTCCCAGACGACACTCCACTGCAAGCAAGGGAAGGATCCCCCACTATGGTCACCTCAGTTCCCTTCCACGGAATTTTGAGTCTCATCTCCTTAAAATTGGCTTGTATCTCCCCCAACTCAGCCAACCATTCATACCCCAAGATTATATCTACTCCCCTCAAATCAAAGACAAAAAAATCCTGAGTCACCACCAGTTCTGGAAGTTCCACCGTCACCTCCCTACAACGCCCGCTGCTCACTACCCGGTGTCCATCTCCAACCATAATCATGAAAGACTTCGAAGAATCCACTGGTAATTGTAAAGCTTCTGCTACGTGTGTAGCTATGAAGTTGTGGGATGCTCTAGTATCAATTAACACCACCACGTTCTGACCCTTCACCATTCCTGCTAATTTTAGAGACTTATGTGACGTCAGCCCTACCACGCTATGTAAGCCCAGCTGTACCGTCTCCTCCGTCGTCATCTCCCTCGCCACCTCCTGTAACACCACCTCATCCATTTCGTCAGCCTCTTCCTCTAAAATCATGACATGTAGCTACGGTCCCTGACACACGTGGCCAGGAAAATAGGGTGCCTCACACCGGAAACAAAGATTGCGTCTCCTGCGTTCTTCCATTTCCTCATCGGAGAGTCGCCGGAAACGAGATCCCCGCCGCCCTTCTGTGTATCCCGTCGTTGTCGTTCGCCCCGCGTTGCTCCCTCCACCGCTTTCCTGAGTTCCTCCACGATTAGGGTGAACACTTCCACCCGTACTGCCATGGGACGGACTATTGCTGTCCGTTTGGGTCCCATTAAATTGGGCCGTGTATTGAGGCCCATTCCTTCCCTTCATTTGCGAACCCCCACCATTCCCCTTAGACTCTCTGTTAGGTAATGCAGTTCTGGACCCATACCCGCTATTAAAACCTGAGCCCACACCATTTCGGCCCAACAAGGTACCAGCGCGGCCCAATATGGCCTCCCTCTCCTCTAACCGTTGCGCCAACCTCATCATCTGCGGAAGATCTGCGGGGAAATGCACACGTAAGTCTGCACGGATTTCCTCTTTCAAACCGTTGAGAAATGCAGCCTTCATGATTTCATCATCCGCGTGTTGAAGCGGAGCCGATAGGATCTCAAATTGCTCTCTGAATTCTGCCACTGACCCAACCTGCCGTAAACTCATCAACGCTTCATAAGGATTCCCAGAAGTTGAGTTGTGAAACCTCTCCAGGATTGCGTTTCGGAAACCTCCCCAATCTGCCAAGGGGTTTCTAGGTTCCCACCATTGGAACCAACTCAGAGCCTTACCTTCGAGGCAAATCGAAGCTGTCTCAACTTGCTCTTCCATTGGGATGCGGTTCACCCTAAAATAACGCTCAGCTCGAAAAATCCATCCATACGGGTCTTCACCTAAGAAATAAGGGACTTCTACCCGTCGTGCGCGTTCGTCATTGCCCTGATTATTTGCAGCACCCCCTCCTCGATTACGATCCAGGTTATGACCATTCCCAGCACCACCTCTGTTCTCCATGTTCACCTCACGGTTCTCTATTCGGTTCAACGCAGCCATCACCGTCTCTTGGAATTGAGTGAATCTCTCTTCCATACCTGTCATCCTCACCTCAAACCGTCGTTCGACGTCATCCATTCTATTATCCATTCGAGTACGAACCATAAAGCTCCCCCTAGGACCGGAAGGGCTCTGATACCAAATTAATGGCACCAGTAATTAAACACAGAAAATAGCTCAACAAGAAGGGAAATTAATACTGAAAACCTCATATATTGCTGAATAGCTACAAACAGAAATTGCAGCATTACAATGGTGCCATTCTATGGACCTTAATTGAATCAGAAAAAAACAACTATCCGTAAATGAACTACCCGCTTGAGTGTTCCAGATTTTCCCCAGCTAAGAGACTGCCCCTGCCTCAATAGCCAACCTCTCTAAAAGCTCAATACAAATCTCATACCCTTTAACCGTTTCCTCGCACACTATATCTGCTCTCTTTCCCTTGCATTTTCCATCCCCCCTTCCACTAATTCCTCTCCATTCACAGCCTGCCATGTGGCATTTTTTATAACCAACTCTCCCTTATTTTCCTGCTGTTCACGTGCCACTAGTTTGCTCCCTTCCTCCTTTCCCTTGCTGCCCTTCCTTTGATATATCTTCTTATAAGGCTCTATTTGAGAACAGCCCACTTGTGGAAGCCCATCATATGATAGGTTCAAATAACCGAGAAAAGACAAAACAGCCATGCTTTGAGGAATTTCTCCAGAAAGGTTATTATTGGAGAGATCAAGAGATTCCATATTTTCCATGCCTCCAATCGTTTTCTCTATTTTTCCAGTGAAATGATTGTGAGATAAGTTCAATGTTTGAACTTGAATCAACCCAAATAATTCTGAGGGAATTGCTTCAGACAGGTTGTTATCTGAAAGGTCAATAGTTCGCCTATGCGGATTGCTTAGATACTCATAATCATTCCCTTTTGTAAACAAATCCATTGTCTCAAAGATGGGATTAGAGTCCAAAGTATCCATAACCATTTGAGTCATGTTATAGACACACTGAGGCAAAGATCCTGAAAATTTATTGTTGGCAACATCCAAGTGATACAGAGAAGAGAGATTGAATAGTTGGGATGGAATATCGCCCTCAAAATGGTTAGATCTCAATATCATCATCACTTGTAATTTCTGTGGCATCTTGATTGGTATAGTTCCAGAAAATTCATTTTTTCCAATATCCATAAATACCAATTCCGTCAAATTTGAGAGGTGGACTAAAACTTCACCAGATAACCTGTTACTCCATAAGTTAATATAATACAAAATTTTCAATTTTTTCCAACCAAGTGGAATTGATCCTAAGAAGGAGTTGTAAGAAAAATCCACGCCGAATGTCTTTGGCAATAGATGTGGGAGCCCTCCTTTGAAATTATTATGGTCCAACTTTACATGGGTAGAGTTCAATGTCACGTTCGATAAGTCTTCACTGAGTGAATTATTGGACATATCGAGAAACCAATAATTCCCTGCTATTAAGCTCCTAAACTTATCTCCATCTACGGTTGAAATTCCTGAGCTCGATATATATAAATATCTTAGTGACTTTTGTGTATATATCCATGGTGGAAAGTTGGGACCTGTTTTTGTATTTGACAAAAAAAGGCTATGGAGCTGAAAAAGAGGAATCCATTCAGGATTGAAATGGAATGCAGTCGTGGAATTGCTCAAGTCCAGATATTCTAAATTTGAGAGTTTGGAAAAAGATGTTTCAGATATTGCACCAGAGAAGGAATTAGAGCCAATTCTTAAGGAAACTAAGGATGAGAGATTTCCAATCGTTGAGGGAAGGGAACCAGAAAACAAGTTGTTGGATAGATCAAGGTGCTGCAGATGTTCTAATTGGCTAAACCAATTTGGAATTGATCCTGTGAGGTCGTTCCAAGATAGATCAAGGTTTTTTAAATTTCTTAGGCTTAATGAGCTGGAAGGTATTTCACCGTGTAAATTACTGTCCTGAAGTTCAAGATGAGAGATGCCACTACTGAGATTAAACAACCAGTATGGTAATTCAGAGTTGAAATTGTTGTCGGAAAGATCAAGAGTTACAAGTGAAGTAAAATTCACATACTCAAGAGATGTGCTGATGTTGTTAAGTTTACAATCACTCAATCGTAACTCTAACAGTGAAGGAAGCATAGCCACCAATTGAAGCCAGTTGGTTTCTTTGTGAAGATCGATTCCACCGAGGTTGAGATATTTCAAGGAAGAAAGTGGAGAAAGCCAATGAAGATTATCCTTTTGAAGATTAAAATTGTAGGATAAGTCAAGGTAATGAAGGTTAGATGCAGATGTGATATATTCAAGAGTAGGTGGAATACTTATCACATCAAACTCATTGAAGCTCAAGTCCAAGTAATTCAGAAATTCAAGTTTCAGCAAATATAAGTTAATTTCACCTGTCAAAGGTTCATGAACATCTGTTTGTCCGAGTTCAAGCTTTGTAACTCTGCCTGTAATATTTTCGCACTGGACTCCTTTCCATGCACAACAGTCTTCTTCTTTTGACCATGTGGAAAGATAATTGTAACGATCAATGATGCCTTGTTTGAATAATAACAGTGTACCTCGATCCTTCTCATTGCAACGAAGAGACATGCTTATGTGGAATGTGGTCGCAGATAATAACAGAAGCAAAAGAATTGAAATTTGTGAAGTAAAAGTCACCATGGTTGATGGAACAAGAGAACAAGGATTGATTCAAATGGGCTTGCTAAGTGATGTTTACTTCCCAGTTTGCAATACTGGAATCAAATTATACAGTTTGCAATACAAGGTAACACATCTTATTAAATAAAAAATTATGTGAAGGATGTGATTAATTAATAACCAAATAAAACAATCTTATGCGTCAGGGCAGGCATGTGAAATTAGATGGATGGTGCTGAACTAGAAGACTTGAAAAAAATAAGGAAGACCAGAAATTGTGAAATTTCTTTGAACCTCATGCTTTGAAAAATGTCTTCCTTATGCATGAAGCCATCTATATGATTGTTTGTTGCCAAATTGTTTAAAAGCCATTGCATTTGTATTCTTGTGAGATCCATTTCTTTTTTCTTTTTCTCTTTCAATCTAGTGATATTTTTTAATAGCCGTGTAGTAGGAATAAGGATTGTCAAACCGAAATGAAGAAATGCTTTCTTCCATAAATAATTACTGACTCTCATATAAGCGTGAGACAAGTAAGGATGTTGACAACAATTTCATCTCGTAGAAGTTTCAATGTAACCTTGCTCAAAGTATACAGATTAAAATCAGGTAAAGCCTCTGTTTGATAAATGATATAGCATGGATTTTTTAGAAATGAAAATTAAAATGAAAAAACAAATAAATAAAATAAAATAAAATAAATATCATAATACAGATTGGGTTTCTGGCAAGAATTGGACAGAGAGAATAGGATGAAATGTTTGTTATGCCATGTCCCACTCGATGAAGACACGAGATCGTAGGATATGGAAAGGGAAAATGATATAATTAATGTAAATTTAAAAATAAATTACACATATAATATAAATTTAAAATTCCGAAATAATACAATTCCATGAGACGCAACCAGCCAGGTGACTTGTGAGTGAAATTTTAATGTACCCGGTGCCAATAGATTTGGTTATTTGGTGGGGCGAACCAATAAGAAACTGGCATTTTATGGAAGAAAGCATTTCCGTGGTTATCAGGTGTCATGCATTTAATGAAAGACCCATCATGCACCCTTAAATATTTCCGTGACTTGTGCGCATTTCCGTGGTTGCGTATATGCTGATTGGATTTATTTTTTTATTAAACAATTTAAATACTCTGTAGTCTACTATTTAGTAGCGGAATCCTTTTCAAAGCATTATACTCTTTTATGAAAAATGTTAAAATTCATGATTGTATAAAATAAGAGATTAACTTTGTTTTGCAAACCTCAAAACAAAATGTAACATATTTTAATAAAGAGAAAAATGTATGTCATTTTAAAAGATGTAAAGTTATGTTATTTTAAGAAAGAAAAAGAGATAGATGAGGGAAGAGAGAGTCGACAAAAAAATAAAGGTGTGGTCCTATTTCTTTGCGAGAGTGAAATAATATAAGTTGTGTTATTTATAAGAATAAACATTTTTCTCTTTAGTAAAATTGATGATAAGAGAAAGGTAAAATTTAAAAAATACTTTTGCACTTTTTTTTCCTTAAATCACAAAATGATGTCCTTTCGGTGTTGTTGTAAATAATTTGATATCATGCTACATGAAAAAACTCTTTTCCCAAAAAAAAAAAATATAACTAATAATAAAATTTACAAGTATTTCAAATCATGTGACTTTATGTCTTTTTAGCTTATTTACACAAAGTCTGATGGTAAGACTTTGTGTAAATCCGAAAAGTTATTTTTTTTCTCTCCCCAGTCATACCGCGCTGACGTGTAAAGTAAAAAAAAAAAAAACATATTAGATTTATACAAAATTTTACTGGTCAGACTTTATGTAAGTCACTAAAAGGACACAACTTGTGTCCTTTTAAAGAACATCCACTTAACCCAAATAATAGTTATTCTTTTGCCAAAATTTAAAATAAAACTTAATTATCAAATCCTAATAGAAGGTAATAAATTTAATATTTTTAAATTGTAAGGATTCCAAAAATACGGCCGAGACTTATTTACTATATTACTTTTTATTTGATTAAACAAATATTTATGATGTTAATTAATATTTATGATGAGGTAGGATCCTTTGATATCATATTTCAAAAAAAAAAGGATCCTTTGACATCATGTCAAATTTGAAATTTGACACATCTTTTAATAGTCGTTAGATCAAAAAGATCAATGGTGTCACATGCTTATAAATCAGAGTCGTTGATCTTTTTGAAATTACAAATCATCCACCCTTTTAAGCCCAATCGCGGGTTCTTGTTGTATAAGGGCATTGTCGAGCTCAAGACCAAGCTCGACGTCTTCCCACTACTATACCTTTGGACAAAATCCTTAATACGCCAACCAACAAAATTTGAATTTTTTTTAAAAAGAAAAATGAAAAAATGAAAAAAAAGAGGATTTTTTTAAAAAAAAAATTAAAAACAACAATAGGTTTACAAAAACAAGAAGCACCAAAAAACTCTGAATCTCAAAATGTTGGCCCCAGTTAGAGCTTACTGTAAACAAATAGCTTTCTTGAAGATAGGCCCATCAATGTTTCAGAACCATAAACATCGTACTGAACAAATGATTTATTAACTAAAACACTTCAATGCACAGTTAGAAAAAGTGAAGAACAGGAAACATGTTATATCAAACATTACAAACAAATGAGAGGGACCAGAACGAACAAAGTATACCAACCGAACCTTCATCTATGAGTCAATTCACGCATTACACAAAGAAGAAGATGGGTGTCCTTGAAGGCAACAAAGCTTGAAACTTGATGAAAAAACTGAGATGGGAGGAACAAAACTAACAAATCTCTGGTAGATGGAGAAAGAGAGAAAGAGAGAGAGGTGTTATAAAAAAATTGGAAATTCCTAATGGAAAACTAAAGATAGATTTTATAAATTACAAATCATCCACACTTTTATGCCCAACCGTGGGAGCTTGCTGTATAAGGGCATTGTCGAGCTCAAGATCAAGCTTGACGTCTTCCCACTACTATACCTTTGGACCAAACCCTTAATATGCCAACCAGCCAAATTTGAAATATCTTTTTTTTTTAAAATAAAACGAAAAAGAGAATTTTTTTGAAAAAAAAATTAAAAACAACAGCAGGTTTAGGAAAACAAGAAGCACAAAAAAAAATCTGAATCTCAAGATGTTGGCCCCATTTAGAGCTTACTGTAAACAAATAACTTTCTTGAAGATAGGCCCATCAATGTTTCAGAACCATAAACATTGTACTGAACAAATGATTTATTAACTAAAACACTTCAATGCATAGTTAGAAAAAGTGAAGAACGGGAAACATGTTATATCAAACATTATATACCAATGAGAAAGACCAGAACAAACAACGTATACCAACTGCATGGACGCATGCACAAGTGTGAAGAAGAAAGAAAGACTAAAAGACTAAATGGAGTGGGAAAAAAAGAAGAAAATCATATTGCTAAAATGTTGAAAGGGATGAAAGATTGATACTCTATTCATGGTTGCAGTTTACCCTTGCATGGAAGCATGCATATGTATGAAAAAGAATGTGAGAGTAAAAAGACTAAAAGAAGTAGAAGGGTTATACACAATTTATAGTTGTTGTTCACCCCTGCATGAATGCATGCATATGTATGAAGAAGAATAAAAAAGGAAAAGACTAAAAGGAGTGGGAGAAAAAGAAGAAGAAGAATGAGAGTGAAAAAAATTGAAAGGAGTGCGAGAGTAATACTATTTATAATCATCTTTCATCCATTCATCGATACATGTACATGTATGAAGAAGTGGTACAATTGCACTATCCATGATTCAGCCAATTTGATGTGTTTATAAAAAATTATAAATAAAAAAATTTCAATTTTGAGCCAATATGTGTTTTTGTTCATGTGCGTCATTTCAGTCTTCAAACAATGTAAAGCATTTACAATACATCCTATCAAATCTTCACTCATTCTTCATTAAAATTTTATATGTTCTCTAGCAACAACAAAAAAACTAGTAAGTGTTCTACAAGTCTGCCCTTTTTCATTATTTGACTCCTACTTGACTGAAAATTAGTGACCATGAATACTACTAAGGAAAATTATAATCTAATGACAAATCCTAATCCTTATTCCTTCTTGCGTGCATGCTTCAAAATGTAGTTTCTCTAAACTTCATATAATCAAAACTATATCCAACGAAACTGGGATGACCTACGGTCAATTGAATGTAAGCCAACATTTGGCATCTTTGCTTCAAAATTAGGAGCTCTAAATTTCATATAATTAAAACTATCTCCAAAGGAAAGAGGCGTACTACTTTGTTGAGAGTTAGTTTACTTAGTCTAGAAATAAAAGTAAATTTGACTGGTTGAAACTCTTCTCAATCATTATCTTTATGCAGTTCTGCATAAATTTCCTCTGATATTGCATTATTGTTGTATGAACAACCATACATTATGACGGTAGTATAAGGAATGCAATATGTACAAATGCATTAATTTAAGGAAACACTATTATCTTATGCATAATGCGGAATATATGCTAACAAAACTATTTTGGGATTGTTCCTTCATCTTTTGAGTATGTTTTTCACAAATATGTTTTATTTAGCATGTATATGCTGATTGGATGAAATAGAATTAACTCGAGGTAATGAACTTCAAAAAGATGAATGATACTCAATAAGGAATAATCAGTTAGAAGGGGGTGACCTTGGTATTTTCAATGCGATTAGGCCCATTAAAGGTTTGGTTTGAAGGTATAGTGGGAGACATCCTGCTTGGTCTTTATAGCTAGATAATGCCTTTGCATAGCATGCCCCCATGGTTGGGAACAAAAAGACGGATGATTCTCAACAAGGAATAATACTCCAGTCTTTTCACATATCATTCTTCTTCTTCTTCTCTCTTCCTTTCAGTCTGTTCACTCTTCAATTTTTGTTCATACATATGCGTGTGTCTATGCATGGGTGAACTATAATTGTGAACTATATAGTTGTGAATCTGACTCAACAATGAATCAAAATCTAACCTAATAATCATAAATAATTGAAGATTAACTGTAAATTCATCTACTTGCATTTGCTTGAGACAAAAGTAAATAATTGAAGATTGCATGGGTTAAAAGAAAATCATATCAGATTGATTTGTCTATATCAATGTCAGTATCCATCATTTCTCTTGGTATTGTAATCTTCCTTGTGTTCGTAGTGAGCTGATCTATAATACAACCAACGAGATAATGCAATGCCCTCCCTATTGCCAGTGTGCATCCAAATGGAAAGAATTTGTGAAGGATCTTCCGCCTCCTATTTTGAATGATAAATCTCTGTATCTCATTGTGGTGATAGATACCATGGTGAGATACATACCAACAATCCAATTCTTATGCTCTAAACGATGCACCGCAATCAATCCTGAAGCAGTCCCACAAATGATAATCCCTAAAGCCATGAAAATCTTGCATCTTGTCCTCATTATTCCTTTAGTTATGTCCATCATGCATGTCAATATTATGCATTGGTTTGTGCATCCAGATAGAAAGAATTTGTGAAGGATCTTCCGCCTCCTATTTCGAATGATAAATCTTTGTATCTTATTGTGGTGATAGATACCATGGTGAGATACATATTAAAGTTTGTAAAGAACATGTAGTTTTTGGTGTAATTTCTCCATATCCTGTTGTAGTTACTATTACCATTATGAAGTAAATATTATCTACAAAATTGATCGTGTGATTGCGTATGAAATTGTGACTTGTTATGTACACACAAACCTCAATTGCTATATATAGGATAAGACCACCAATAGACCACCATATTATCTCAGCAATAGGTCCAGTGCCATCTAATAACACCATTATAGCTGATGATGAGTTCTCTTCCAAACTAGCAGGTTCTACTTCATTGGTGGATGGAGGATTGCTACAATGGTGAACTACACTACCTCCAATTTCCTCTTTCCCTCGTTCAATATTAACACTTACAACACACACTTTTTTGAATCTCATCTCCACCAGCCACATTAAGATTTACCTCACCACCACTACCGTCATCTTGACCTTGTCTCATCAAATCCCTACTAGCTTGTTGCATCTCTAGAGTTGACTGATCTATGAGACCTGTTGCATCCAAACAATTAGAATATAAGAAAATAAAGAAAAAAGAAGAATATATAGAAGTCTCAACTGAAAGCAGTAATAATTCATGTCTCTAAGCATGGAAATATAAATGAGAAAAATTACAAGAGATGAATGATAAAAGTACAAAAAGAAAGAAAGAAAATTTAGAAGAATTTTAGAGCCCATGATCTTTAGCTTAAATCCAAGTCCTAATCTAGCCACAACAAACACTATCCTGCCTTACATCCTAACCTTCCTCTTGTAACAAAATCTATTACGAATATTCAAAATAACTAGTAATGGCTTAAGACTAAATATAACAAGCTCGGCTTGCTTGAAAAATTTCATAAATGGACACTAATTGAAAGGAATTCTTAACTGCATACTCAGCTTGCTGTATACATCCATATCTATGTAATGCAATAGATCATCTATCACTTAGCAAGTAGTGCTTGCATGCTAAATTCAATCAATTCAACATAAAATTATTGCATAAGCAAGCTCTAAATGCTCATAATGTTGTGTTTCACAATTAATACAATCTCTTATATTCGTATAGCAATTACATTTTTTGCATGAACATATTATGAACTTATCTTAGCAAGTTACTGTTTGACTACAATAGCAACTCATGTTAATATTTTAGCTGAATTATCTTTCTAAATCAAGCATTTTGTAGGTAGTTAGGAGTTAGTATCATCTTATCAGTATCTTTTATAAGTATTTATTGGGTGCATCTGTCTTCAAACCAGCGAAGAAATATGTAACGCCTGGCAACTTGGAAGGATCAATGTAACACCCCGTGTATGCCCGGTAATGTTATCATACTATCGTATTAAGCTGCGCTTAATTAAAAATTACGGAATATCTTTTTCTTTTCCAATTATGACGTCATTATACTTAGCCAAGTTGATTACTTAATCAATTTCATAAAAACAATGCATGTATGTAAATTGCAAGACAACTAACTGAAATACCTCAATTTCAAATATAAAGTGAGTATCTAAGTCACGGTATTACATTACGTAATCCGGACAATATCCTGATACATTAATACAACTCTAAATAAAACAAGACATAACAAGTCTATGTGGCATGGACAATCTCCATGCTCACCAAATCATCAGCATAAACGACAGAATCTCAGCAAGATAATCCAAAATCATAACATGAAGCTAAAAGCATAAAAGCAGCAAGCATATCCAGCATCCAACATGTCAGCATATAATATCATCAATATCTAACTCAGCTCCGGCCTCCTGCCGCCAGGGGCCTCAACCCCCACATTACCTGATCCTGAAATAAGCATTCCCCAAACGTGGGGTGAGATCTCTAAACTAGAAATCTCATTAAGACAAGGGGTCTTCAAGGATCTTCCACCCCAAGCTCACTTACATGTGCAATATAAGTTCTAAAAGCATTAATATCAATATCAGTTCCAAAACTATGCAGTGCAACAGATATTCATGCCATGTGTGTTTATCACTATTCTACTGGCCAGAGAAATGCAGGAATACGTCTATCACCCACATGTAGTACAAGGAACACCGTTTGCACCTCACCCACAGCCTCACCATATTGTATGTACCACATACTCAGGCTTAGCGTATAGGTGGAACACCACATGCATATCATAAAGGCACTAGCATATAACAGCTCAACAACATTTCCAAAACATCAAAAGCATGTAACACAACATGCATATAACCATACCCCCTTGGGACATGGTGGAACCACAACATGGCTAAACCGAGGACACGAAAGCTTACCTTGCAAGCTAGCTATCCAAGCCCAGAGACCACAATCTCAAAGCCCAAACACACCAGTATCACAATCTGTTATGGACCAATAATACATCATTAATCAACTCTACAAGCATACACTCAAAGACAACGTCTTTCCTTTACGTTTTACATCTTAAGGCTTCTAACAAAGTCACAAGCCCTTAATCGCATGATTCTGACTTAGTTCATTAATTACAGAAGTTCAACTTCATCAATCTAGGGTCCATAAACCCCCAATAGCCTACTGTACACACAACACAGCTACAATTCTACGAAATCCCAGAATATCCGGATATTCCTCGGGGCATATCCGGATATCCAATATCCGGATATCTCACTGTACATATTCGGATATCAATATCCGAATATCCAGATCCTCATATCCGGATATCAATATCTGGATATCCATATTCCCATATCTGGGTATCAATATCCGGATATTTCACGACAGAATGCAGTTTCTGCATTTCGTGAAGATATCCTTCCAAGGTTCCATTTTTACCGATTACAGAAGCCTAAACATGCATTTCTATGTGTGTTTGACATTACCCAACATTAAGTTATCATCTTTTAACCAATACATGCATCAAGGTTCCATTTTTAGGCATAAAAACTCATGATCAAGTTGAGGTACATACTCAAGGCTTCAAAGCAGAAACAAGGACTGCTCTTGGAGCTCACAACCAGCTCCAACAAACTGACTACACAAGACCAACGAAAATGCCACAAAGCTTGGCCCTTTCTTCACAAAGGAAGCTCCTTGAAGCTTCACCAACCAAGAAGATGACTCCACAACCCCCAACTCAACAAGACAGCACCTCAAGCTCACTAAGACAACAACACAACTCAGAACCTAAGCTCCTCTCCCACTCACAAGTGACCATCACACCCAACCATAGTGCTAAGGATGAAGAAAAGAGAAGACTTAAAGCCAAAGGAGTCAACTTGCTCAAGAAATGGAGAAGAAAACCCAAAGGAGCAGCCAATCTGATCAGCCTCTCAACAACTCACGCATAGAAGTCTGTTTTCTAGGGTTGTGTGCCCTTAATAAGAGTATATATAGTCACTTAAGCATTAAACACACAGTATTAACTTTAATTGCTACCCTTAGCATTTTAATCCCAAACTTTGGATTCTTAACCTACTCAATTTTACAAGAATTATCATATTTTTATTATATTTTTCGGAGCACCTTTCCGGTACGCGCTTTTCATAGCCAGTACCAGTTTCTGGCACCAGTTCTCATTATTTTGAATTGAAACTCGTTTTACAAGTCCTACATATTATTCTAGGAATTATCATGCACTTATTATAATTTTATGGGATCCTTTTTCGGTACGCATTTATACTGACTAGCAGAATCGGTATCTGCACTTTTCTTCCGAAAAGCGACTTTCAGCATTCTTAATCACTTATCATAATTATTAAAGCCTCTTAATAATTATTATGGTCAATTATGGAATCATTTCCTAATTTAACATAATTAATTACTTAATTTCCTTAATTAACGGTGCGATTTCTTACATTCACCCCACCTTTTTAGGATTTTGTCCTCAAAATCAGAAAATATACCTGTCTCGAAACTCGGGATACTGCCGGAGAAGCTTGTCCTCACGCTCCTAAGTACACTCCTCAGGAGTTCTTCCGGTCCATTGCACTTTGACCATCGGAATAATCTTGCTCCTCAGCTGCTTCTCGCCACGATCGAGAATCTTGAGTGGTCCGACGAGAGTCTTTAGGTTCTCCCGAACCTCCACATCTTCAGGTTGCACCACGTGCGACAGATCAGCTATGAACTTCCGCAGCTGAGACACGTGAAACACATCGTGGATGTTGGTCAAGTTCGGAGGCAAGGCAAGCCGGTAAGCAACTGGTCCTACTCTACCAATGATCTGGTATGGCCCAATATATCGCGGGCTCAGCTTCCTCACTGCGAGTACCCGACCAAGTAGGAGTCCGACACCTCCTACCATACAGTGCTTCGTAGGGCGCCATGCCCAGGCTAGCATGAAAGTTGTTGTTGTAAGAAAACTCAACCAACAGAAGGTACCTATCTCATGCCGAGCCCTGCTCCAACGTACAAGCTCGCAACATGTCCTCTAAGGTCTGGATGGTCCTCTCAGTCTGTCCATCAGTCTGAGGCTGATAGGCGGTACTCAATCTCAACTGCGTACCAAAAGCCTCCTGCAGCGCCTCCCAGAACCGAGATGTGAACTTCGGGTCCCTATCACTGATGATACTCTCGGGTACCCCGTGAAGCTTCACAATCTCGCGAACATAAAGCTTGGCCAACTGCTCTGTAGTGAAGCTCACCTTCTCTGGAAGAAAATGGGCAGACTTCGTCAGTCTGTCCACAACGACCCAGATAGAGTCACAACCCGCCTGAGTCTTCGGCAAACCCACCACGAAGTCCATGGAAATACCTTCCCACTTCCACTGTTGTACTTCAAGAGGTTGAAGTTCCCCAGACAGTCTCTGATGTTCAATCTTCACCTTCTGGCAAACCAAACACTTGGACACAAAGACAACAACATCTTTCTTCATGCCCGGCCATCAGAAGTTCTTCTTCAGGTCTTGGTACATCTTAGTAGCACCAGGGTGGATAGAAAATTGGCCCTTATGGGCCTCTGCCATAACCTCATCGGTCAACAGACCTCGAGGAACCACGATCCTCTGCTGAAACAAAAGAAGTCCATCATCATTCCAAGACACACCGTCTTGGTTCTTCACATAATCCAGACACTCTCTCTAAATTTGTGCCTCTTTGATCTTTTCTAACAGCTCATTCACAACATCTGCTGCTTCCATCTCAAGAAGTGCACCCTCACACGGAGAAGTCACTGCCAGGTTTCGGAACTTCTCAACCACATCAAAATTACCAAGTAACAAACTGGATGAGCTCCCGGGTTTCCGGCTCAAAGCATCAGCTACCACATTGGCTTTGCCAGGATGGTACTTCAACTCAAAGTCGTAATCCTTTATGAACTCCATCCATCTCCTCTGCCTCATGTTCAGCTCTTTCTGGTCGAAAAGATACTTCAAACTCTTGTGGTCACTGAACACCACGAACTTCAAACCAAAAAGATAATGCCTCCAAATCTTGAAAGCAAACACAATAGCAGCCAACTCCAAGTCATGAGTAGGGTAGTTCTCACATGAGGCTTCAGCTGCCTCGAAGCATAGGCAATCACTTTGCCCAACTGCATCAACACACAACCTAGCCCATTCCCGGAGGCGTCGGTGTAAAGCTCAATCTCGAGCGCAGGATCAGGAAGGACCAACACAGGAGCAGTAGTCAGTCTCTCATTCAACTCCTGAAAGCATTCCTCACACTCGTGAGTCCAGACAAATGGAGTCTCCTTCTGAGTAAGGCGAGTCAAAGGGAGAACCATCGTGGAGAAACCCTTGATGAACCTCCGATAGTAACCTGCCAAACCCAGAAAGCTCCTCACTTCCGTAACTGTCTTGGGCCTCTCCCAATCCAGTACGGCCTCGATCTTGTTCGGATCCACTGCAACTCCTTCAGCAGAAATAACATGCCCAAGAAACTTCACAGACTTGAGCCAAAACTACACTTTGAAGGCTTCGCATACAGCTTCTTCTCCTTCAGCACTTGCAGAACAATCCTCAGATGCTCTACATGCTCCTCCTCCGTCTTGGAGTAAATCAAAATATCGTCAATAAAGACGATCACAAACTGATCCAGGTACGGCTGGAAAATCATGTTCATGTAATCCATGAACACAGCAGGTGCATTGGTGAGTCCAAACGGAATCACCAAATACTCAAAGTGACCGTATCTCAAACGAAATGCGGTCTTAGGGACATCCTCTGGCTTCACCCGAATCTTATGGTATCCGGACCGGAGATCAATCTTTGAATATACGCAAGCATCCCTGAGCTGATCCAACAGATCATCAATCCGAGGAAGGGGATACTTGTTCTTGATCGTCACCTTGTTCAGTTGCCTGTAGTCGGTGTACAATCGCATTGTCCCGTCCTTCTTCTTCACAAAGATGACCGGTGCTCCCCAAGGAGACACACTCGGTCGAATGAAGTCTTTTGCTGAAAGATCCTCAATATGCTTCTTCAGCTCTGCCAGCTCCGGTGGCGACATCCGGTATGGAGCTAATGAAATAGGCCCCATACCAGGCAACAGATCAATGGAGAACTCTATCTCCCTCTGTGGCGGAAACTCAGGAATCTCCTCAGGAAACACCTCGAGGAATTCCCTCACCACAGGAATGCCAGTGATATCCTCATGTGTCCCACTCACCAAACCTCCCAACATGACATATCCAAATGCCCCAGCTCTCAAGGCTCTCCTAGCCTGTAGCAAAGAAATGTACAGCGAGGAACTAGCTGTGGAATCACACGGAGACATCACCACACGTTTGGCACAATAATCAATCAATGCAGAGTTCCTGGATAACCAATCCATGCCCAGAATAACCTCCAAGTTAGCCACCGGCAATCCTATCAGATCTACGGAATACTCACGGCCATCCCACTGAAACACGACATCTCGATGTACAGTGGTAGAATCACACTTTTCTCCGGTGGCGGTGGTACCCGCAACGGTGGAGAAAGCACAGACATGGGCAACTCAAGCCCCTCAGCGATCGGGGTAGCAACAAAGGAATGCGTAGCCCCAGAGTCAAACAAGAGTACCACCAATGGTAAAAATACCTCTAACAAGGTTCGAAGCTCGATCCGATTACTGACTATCCAGGGTATAAACACATTCTGTAGACGGTGGCACTGCCGGTGCCGAAGTAGGTGGAAGGGGAACCATCTGTAGTGGTACTTCTTGAACTGCAGCCGCTCTCGCCGTCGCCGATGAACAATCTCTGGAGAAGTGGCCCTCCTTGCCACACTGAAAACAAATCAACTGACCGGTAGAACACGGTCCAAAATGAGTCTTCCCGCATCCCGAACACCTGGGAGCAGGAGGTCTCGCTGCACTCCCCTGAGCAGAAGTCCTCTTGAACTGATTCAGCGCTTGCCGAGTTGCCATCTGCTTTCCTTTGCCCTTGTTCCCAAACTTCCTGTCTCTCCAAGAAGTGGAACTACCAGCTACCTTGGCCTTCTTGGCCTTACTCGTACTGTAGAAATCTTCAATATCACGACACTGCTGAACCAGTGTCCCAAAGTCTCTCGAAGCAGAACTAGCAAGGTAACCAGCAATATCCTCACTAAGTCTCCTGCGGAACTTAGCAGCCAAGTATGTAGGGGTAGGCCTCGCCATCTTGAAGTGTGAAAACTTCACCAGCTTATTGAACTTGGCCAGGTACTCGTCAACAGACAACGAGCCCTGAACTAACCTGTCAAACTCCCCTTGCTTCCTCTCTTGTGCATCGTACGGGAAGTACTGACCCAGAAAACATTCCTCGAAGAACGGCCATGTCATCACACGGCCCTGCATCTCGTAGACATGAGAAAAATTCGTCCACCACTCATGGGCATCACCCTCCAGCATATAAGTAGCGAACATCAACTTCTGCGGATCTGAACACTGCATGACCCGAAAGATCTTGTCAAGCGCCTGAAGCCATCTTGCAGCAGCAATGGGATCATAAGACCCATCAAAAGTAGGTGGCTTATGCTTACGGAAAGCATTCAGCCGGCGATCAATCGCATCTCTGTCCTCAGCGGGCTCCACAAAGGGTTCCATCACCCCCAACATCATGCGTAGCACTACCAATGTGACTCCGGGTCTCATCCTGAACACTAGGTGGAGGCGGCGGTGGTGGCCGTGGAGGTGGTGGCGGTGGCGGTGGGAACCGACCAACAACTGGACCAGCTCTCATCTCCTCCAACATGGCCCTCATCAAGGTCATGTTCGCCAACCGATTTGCCTCAAGAGCATCTTCAGTGGCCTTCTGGTTTGCTTCTCTAGCAGCGTCCATCATTGCCACGGTTGCCAATCTAGTGGCCTCCTGCATCTCTGCCAATGCAGTCAGGATTGGATCAGGTTGATCCTCAGCAGTCTCACTTGTTCTCCTGGATCCTACCATGACTCTGCACAAGTTACACAAATTATGAGTTGATCAGGCCCACGCAATGTGATCACATATGCATCATCATAATAACAACCAACGGAGTAAACACACAAGACAGACACAACCACACATCTTAATCATTGCAATACATATAGCTTTTCCCTTGAACCGCTGCTCTGATACCACTTGTAACGCCTGGCCGCTTCAAGAATCAATGACTGACTATCCCCACATACTAATACGAGACTTTTCAGTAGGCTTTTTCCTCACTCGCACACTTCCCGGGAAAACTTCCCAAGAGGTCACCCATCCCAGAATTGCTCCAAGTCAAGCACGCTTAACTGTGGAGTTCTTCTGATCCGGGCTACCGAAAAGCAGATGCATCTTGTTAATATAGGTAGTACCAATTAATTCTTATAAGCTATCCCAAACTGTGCAGTCTCACACCT